>NC_056523.1:256091783-256143827 GCF_019175285.1 Sceloporus undulatus
ATGTGGCTGGCTGCCTGTTCACTTTCCCTTTCATTTCCTCGGTTCCAGCAGCAGGCAGGGCACTTTGCAAAAGCCTTTTTTTCTATGTGAATGCTACAATGTGAATGTTACAAACGTTTCTCTTTCCAGTTTGGCAAATTGATACAGAATGCTTTTGCTACTATCTCTAAGGAATTCAGGGGTAGCCTAGGGAAAGCAAAGGATGCATGGCATATTATTATTATTATTATTATTATTATTATTATTATTACATGTGTATGAGGCATTCTGGGGTGGCAAGGAGGTAGGATGCAGGATGCAGAGATGGCATTAGCTTGCATTTTGGGGCAAACGGGGCCAAGGGAAGATCCATAACCTGCAGTGACCCAAATCCCCACAATACAAACAGGAGGTTTTTAGGTTTGACAAAATGTGCACATACTGGGCACCTGTTTTTTGTTTTTTTTAAGGAGGGGGGAAAGAGGGGAAATCACACATCCAGTTGCCCAATTGCTGTAAAAAATGTCACTTTGATGCAAGCAGAAGAGAATTTGATTGACAGCAAAGGAGGATTTTTAAAACTGGTTACCGCAAATGTGAGCTCTCCGCTAAGAGCTGCAATGGCGTTCAGGGATAAATAACCCCGATTAAGGTATTTCATAGTGAGCACTTGCTTCCGGAGAGATTCGGAGGGAGGGGGCCCAATTCTGCCCGGTTCCATCCAGGACAAATAGCTCAGTTTAAATGGGGCCAAACTGTTTATTTTCAGAAATGCTTAGTTAGCACACCACAGCCTTCAGCTTTTCCAGTCCAGTCACTTCACAATGCCATTGTTCTCCTCAGCCAGTCCATCAACACGAGTCTCCCCAAAATGATATTCCTAGATTTTGTTCAGGCAGACCTAAGTTTTCAGATTTATTCATGATGTGCATAACCTCACCAAGCATCCTTCCACCCATACAAATTGGTTCTCTATTTCTAAAACAAATATATTTTGTTTTAAAGCAATTTCTTTCTGGAATTAAATATCCATCTGCCCCCATCTGCTTTTTGTTAGCAAGCTTGTAGCCAAAAGGCAATTACTTCACTCCAGCTGGAATAAAGTAAGTCAGGCTATTTCTTGACATAAAAGTGCCAGGCATATTAAGAGTAAAATCCTCCCCCGATGTACAAGATATAAACAGTGTGTTTGGATATTTTTAGACCTATAGCTAAAGGGTGCAAGTCAACAGTACTTTCCCAGCACCATCAGAATAAGTGTGTGTGTGTGTGTGGGGAGGGGGGGTGTTGTAAAGGGAATACTGCTCTGCTCCTAAAATATGTCCATTCATTTCAGTGGGACTGTACGGAAGAATTACCTGGCTCAGTGTTCCCTTATTCTTTATCGAAACAAGGCCGTGGAGCATGAAGAAAACAATGAAAAATATGTTCTACTGTATCTCTTTAGCCAGTGACTGATAGTGTAGGGTCATAGTTTTAACATCAGTGGATCAGTGGATCTGCTCATGGTTTTAGCCTGAATTTTAAGAGAACTGTCCAAGGAACTGATCCTATCCCTAAACAGATTGATCACTTGAACAGCTCCTTCCAAATTCAGACTAAAACCTGGAGCAGATTCACTATCCAATAGCATCAGAGTCACCAGCTGCAGACGAGAGTATCTTTGCATCTATTAATGCTTAATGGATGGCTTTAAAGAAGGGTTATTAGACAAATTCATGGAAGACAATGCCATTTGTGGCAACAAATCATGATGATGCCTGCTGTTTACAGGATCGTAAATAACAAATCAATTAGTACCATTTGCTGGGGATCAAGAGTAGGTGAGAGGTATTACCCTCATGCCCTCCTTGAGGACTTCCCAGAGGCATCTGTTTACCGACCATGGGAAAAGGAAAGCTAGATTTTAGTCTGATCCAGCAGTTCTCCTTTTATGGTCATTAATTCTATGTAAATGCTTTAGTTAGTTGATTGGTTAGTTGGTTAATTGGTTGGTTACTTGATTTATGTCAAGCTAAATGTGTTACAGTTCAGGACCTCATGCTTTTAGAGGCTACTAAATAATGTAAGAATTAAAAATGACTAAATCTTGAATTTTACATAATATGTCAGGTCTAGTGTTGGCAGGTTTTCAAAACAACAATCAGGAACAGTAAAAATTCATGACATGAAATCTTTATAACCAGAAAGTAGCTATTAGCAAATTTGTTTTCTATGGAAATACCAAATGTTTTGATTTCAGTTAATGTAGCCATGTGTTTCCCTGTAAAATTGACATATTGTCCACATTCGTAAATATAATTTCTGTCTTTATGAAGGGCCACATTCTACAAATACTCAATAATTTGGCATTTCATTCAGTCTATATAAAATAAATAGCTTTCCAGCCTTCTAATATGGGGCATCCCTTATAATAAGGGACATCTGTTAGCTGTATAAACAACAAGATTTGTGGCTCTTAAATTAGAGACACTCCTTATAATAAGGGACACCTAGCAAACCTAGTTGGCACCTCTTAAACTTGGCATGGTTTGGGCCCCAATATATCTTAATTCTGCCTTTCTTGCAAAGACCACAGGACAGCTAACAAGTTATGTGAGACACATTTAAAATAGTAGCTGCAATGTATAAATATACTAAAATGAAATATAGCAAAACTAAAAAAAATCAGCATAAAAGCAAATGGAACATTTTCTCCTTCTCCTTCTGCTCCTCCTCCTTCTTGTTATTTGCTGTCATGTTAACTTCGATTAACCCTAGATCCCTAGATCCCCAGTAATCAGATGTCAGTTAAGATGGTATAGAGGGATTTCAAAGCAGGCAGAGGATGCTCTTCTTACTGGCCATGTAAGAACTAGGGCCAAAGAGCAATAAGTGAAAGGTAATAAAATTTCAACTCATTAGCAACAAAAACGTAACTTCTCTTAAGATCTAGATGTCCTTGTCCTGTGTGAAGCTAATTACTACTTTTTTGGCCTTGAATTTTTAAAGGAGTCTCTGTATTGTTATGCCTGAAAAAACGTTTAGGTGCTGTATAGGTAAAACCTGCCAAATTGTAGTCCCAAATTCTAGTCCAGAGAACAAAGGAAGGCTACATGTTGCAAGAAGAGAGTGGGTGTGAACAAACAAACAAACAAACAGGAAGTTACCACAACCATCCTGTGCTTCATAGAAAGTGACATACAATCTCTGAACATGAATATAGGCATGTACTAAAATCAGAATCATCCAAGCCATGGTATTTCCCATCATCATGTACTGGTGTGACAGCTGGACAATGAAGAAAACAGACAGAAAGGAAATCAACCTATTTGAGATGTGGTGCTAGGGAAGACTCCTGTTGATACCGCAGATGGACAAAAAGGCAAACTAGTGAGTACTAGAACAGATCAAGCCTGAAGTCTTCCTGGAAGTCAAGATGAAGAAATTGAGGCTGTCATTCTTTGGTCATATCATGAGAAGGCATGACTCATTAGGAAATGCAGTAATACTAGGAAAGGTAGAGGGCAGGAGAAAGAGTGGACAACCACAGGCCAAATGGACAGACTTAATCAGAAATGTCATGGGCCTGAACCTGCATGACCAAAGCAGAGCAGTAGAGGTTAGGGGATCTTGGAGATGTTTCATTCACAGGGTTGCTATGAATCAAGGTCAACTCAAAGGCAGTTAACAACATGCAAAGGTTGCCAATCCCACCAAATGCATGTGCTTTTAACTGGCTGTCCATCTACAGCCTTACCCCATCCCCCATGTTGTCAGAACCTGAGCAGTGTGGTTTATATTCTAAGCTCCCTTCCTTATCCTCACCCTAACACACTTGAACAGCCAGGAGGTTTTTCAGCATTTATTCTGCATGGCTCCTTCCTAACACTTCAAGCAGGCTTACATTGCCTCATCTTTTGAAAGTCAGTAGAGGTGACTTTCCCATGTTCTGACTTATGTGAATACATGATCAGTTGCTCTGTTAACTAAACATTTCAGAAAAACAAAAACAAGCCAAATTCCTTCAGGGTTTGGCACAGCCCCCTCACTGTCCCATGCCATGCCCATGTGTCAGAGGCAATACATGCTTTTTGCAGCAGACAAGGTTATGATTATGGTATTTTGTGGGTATATTTGAAGAAAACAAATCATCAAATATCTTGGCCAATTGCACATGCCTCCACAACAGTAATTACAGGCATGGTAAAGTTGGGAGCAATTATCCTTGGTATATACCCAGTTCTTCCAGAATAGGGAGCCCATGGTTTTAAGATAGAGTATCATTTCTTCACAATGAGCTGCCTCTCTTTGCTGGATACCTGTTTCCTTGTCACTCTTCAGTCTTAAGGGAAACATATTATGCTTACTAGGTGCCCTAGTGTACAGGGTTGGCAGAGGACAGATCTCCATCTGAACGTATTGTCATTATTTCTGAAGATGTGTGCAGTAAATCCTATCACAGGGTGACCTCGAAACTGTAGTACATGTGCTGGTAACCTCAAGACTTGATTTTTGCAATGCACTCTACATGGGGCTACCCTTGTGCCTAGTCTGGAAACTCCAGTTGGTACAGAATATGGCAGCCAGGTTGGTCACAGGAACAGCAACGAGTGACCATATAACACCAATATTGAAGTCACGCCACTGGCTGCCTATCAGTTTCTGGGCACAGTACAAGGTGTTGGTTATCACCTTTAAAGCCCTATATGGCTTGGGCCCAACCTATCTAAGGGATCGCCTGCTTCCATATAATCCGCCCCGTACACTCAGGTCCTCTGGGAGGAATTTATTACAGCCCTTGAAGACCAGGTTGACGGCAACCTCCCAGAGGACATTCTCTGCAGCCGCTCCCAACTTATGGAATGGCCTGCCGGATGAGATCTGTCAAATCACCAATCTAGAGAGCTTTAAAAAGGCCATTAAGACGGATCTCTTCCGGCAAGCCTTCCTGGAATAAAATGCTCGGCCACTAATAAGACTCCCCATCCAGTAAACTCTGCCCATGATGATTTTTATTTAGCTTAGTCGGTTTTAATATGTAGTTTTTAATCTTACATTGTTTAATTTTGTTTTAAGGGGGGTATTATGTATATATGGATGTATTTTAACCTGTTGTATGCCACTTTGATTGCTTGGCAAAAAGCGGGATAGAAATAAAAAATTTATTATTATTTATTATCTTAAAGATCAATAATTTAAGAAGGGAAGGGAAGGGAAGGGTATTGGAGATACCAATCAAGAATTGGCACCTGGCTAGGAGACCTAGGGATGACTGCTTGTGGTGGCACAGCAGTGAATCTTGGTAATGTTATAAGGATAATATTACAAGGTATCATGTCATAAAACATAATACCATAAGGATCAACAACAATTGCACAGAGAACACAATTCAGAACAATAACTCTCAAGTCTAACAAATGAGGAAAATATAGGCAAACACTTTTTCAAGGCACTTGTTGCTCTGAGATTCCTCCCCTTTGCCTCAGGACTGGAGAAGAGGAGCCAGGTCCTTAGATCTGAGGACTCTACACCTGGGCAGCAACAAGATGCAACCTGATTTCTCCACTATGGTAAGAGGTATCGGCCTGAATCTAGTTGGGCACTTATAGACATGTAACCACCATAGTTATGCAGTTACATAATGACTCCTGGTCAACCTCATTTACCAGGCAGAAGGCGCTGCTCATTCCCCTGACAGTATGGGAAAGACTGTGTTGTGTTGGGGGGGGGGGCAGCTTTGAGAGACAAAGCTACAGAAAACTACCTATAAAGTATATGTATGTGTCCTGATGCAGGAGCACAGCCACAGTTCCTTTTGGCAATGATGGATTCCTCTCCAATGTCATGTGCAAATGCACAGGATGTGAATGGAAAGTATGGCTTCTTACTAATGTTTATAGTGGAAATTTCATACCTTCCCTACTATTTATAAAAATTAATATTTAGGTGCCCTTCCATTAATATTAATCTGCCTTACCATTTGGGGGGGGGAAGAGAATTGCACCAAATCTATGATCATGTTTTGATGTTTCTTCATCAAGGGTAATTAGGAATATCAGCCAAAATATAACAGCTTAATTCCTTTGCCATTCACACACTTGTTTCTGGTAACACTCTGTCATTCAGTTGTGCCATGGCTCGGCAACATGTGACCCTTCAGATGTTGTTGGAGAGCAAAGGGTACACTTGCTAGGAATGGTAGAAGTTGCCATCCAACATCTTGGGGGGCCATATGTTCCCCACCTTGATATTAGACATTTGTAAGAATCATTCAAATCTCTGGGGAAAGTGTGATTCATTTTGAGTCCAGCGCATTTAGAAGACACTTCTGATTAATTCATCCACTTATCTTCCCGAGAACTAGAGTGGGGAATTAAAAATGAGGCACAATTTGCTAAGAAAAGAAATTACGCAGGCAAGTAGAAAGGCTAGGAACTGAATCTGGCCAGTGGGGAGTATTATTAGCAGGATTATTCTCTACCAGAGAACTCACTCAACCCCCCACCCCCAAAGTAAAAAACAAAAACCACCCACCAGCTGTTCCCAGAAAGCTGAGGAAGCATATGTCTGCTTCCACCCAGGCAAGAGGGAAAGAATTCCCCAAAGAACTCAGAGGAATTCATCTTGTGTTCTTGTACTTCACATCTGAGCAATACCTCTGCAGTTGCTGCCATGCTGAAATGCAAACAGATGTTCAACAGAGATTTCATCCTACATCTTGATTTATCTTTGCACTCCTTCAGCACCACCAGCTTTGAAAGGTTGCTGCTTTGGGTCTTCACTATGAGTGGATCATAACCAGTTATTATGTGATCGGC
Source organism: Sceloporus undulatus (assembly GCF_019175285.1). Classification (NCBI taxonomy): domain Eukaryota; kingdom Metazoa; phylum Chordata; class Lepidosauria; order Squamata; family Phrynosomatidae; genus Sceloporus; species Sceloporus undulatus. Next base: position 256,098,563 of record NC_056523.1, read on the forward strand.
ACCCATGTGTATCAACTTTTAAAGATAAAACATATCTTCTTACACATTATTGACATTACCGAGTGAAAGAATGGGTATTTGAGCTTATTGGGCCCATGCACCCTATCACATTGGAATATAGGTTGGAATGTTCTTGGTGCACTACACTGGTATACCTATGCTAATTGTGACAGTGGTAGAAAGATGGAAAAGATGTAGAAACAGCATCCACAAACAAGGGAGTCACTGGAGAAATAAAGTAAATAGAGCACACAGGTTTTATTTGCTCTCCCTCATTACCACTCCATGATCCTGGAAAATTGTAACTAACAGGCTTCTAGCCATACAGAGCTGAGTCTACTGAGTCAGACCCTTGGCCCACCTAGCCTAGTAAGGTTGATTCTGAGTGGCAGAATCATTCCAAGCCCTACCTGGAGATATCATGGGTTGAACTGGGGACTTCTGCATCCAGGAAAGATCCTCAGCCACTGAGCTATGACCTTCCCATAGTTGTTGTGAGCTTTTTTGCTATCCTTGTGCTGGAGGAGTAGCTTTTGCAATGGGGTTGGGTTTTTTAAAAATTATGAGGGGGCACACAAATAAAATAGTGTTTCCCAATGCAAACATTCATTCTACAGCATGTGGTGAGCTATGGGACCAATGACTGGGACCTCTGGTAGGGGGGTGGGCCATCTGATTTTGTTTCCACACTCCCTAATCTGACATGCAGTGGAAGAATGTATGTGTGTGTGTGTGTTGTAGGGGGGAGAATAAAGGGACCTCAAGGGCTTTAATGTCTATACATATGGCATTCTAAGTCCAACAGGCTGAAAGTAGTGACAGATACCACTAGTGTCCTAAGTAGATTTACTTGTAGATTGATTAGACCACTTTGGAAAATTAATTTTTCAAATGCTGGAGTTTTACAGCATAAAAGCACAAAGCACAAAGTTATATCAAAGGGATGGGCTCTATTGAGCAGACATGGGACATGGTGCTCTGGAGAACTGAGGGTCACTAATTCTTTGGGAGTAGAACATCAGAGATTTCAAGTCATTAATCTGCCCCTCTTGCTGTTAGCCTCCCCACTCCCCACCCATGACTTCTGCTACCATTACACTGCCAGAGACAGCATGTAAAATATTCAGCAATCTAAGTAGGAAGAACTAATCACTAATATCTTTGGCTGTATCTAGACTTAGTGTAGATAAAAAAAATAAAACAGAAAACCAGACAGGATCAAGTACATATTTCAGAATTCACATGCCTTTTGCCCTTCAAGTCAGCCTAAAATTACAGTTAAAGAGATTACATAAATAAACTACTAGGTAAAGGAGACACCCAACAAAAATCTGTAACACATTCACTGAAGAGCATCAGTTATTGCTATAGCTGATGGTGTGAAACAGAGAAAGAAACATCTGTTACTGATATAGATGGAGTATATATAGGGGAAGGCTTGAATAGAGGGTAAAGGTCAAGAATGCTGTACCTTGTGTCATACAAATGCATCCCCTGAAACATAAACCAATCAGTGCTCCATACCTCCCATAGTGAAATATCCTGCAAAGGGAAGCAGAACCTAAGAGTTTTCCAGCAGCCCTGTAATGAAATAAATCTTCCAGGCCTGTTTCCAGCTTTGTCAGTAGGGTAAATTAGTGTCAAAAGATGGCACTGCAGGCTACAAACAGATTTTAATTTAATTAAGCAAATTTGATTAATCCCTTTAAAAAAACATAATCCTGAGATGCATGGCACAACAGACCCTTAGTATCTATGCTATGTTTCATGTGTCCAAACTTCTTGGATATATGCTGTAACACATTCAATTTTATGATTATACAATTACTGTTAACATCTAGGAAGGATAGTCTCTCTACTAGGTAAATTATGCATGTGTATCTCACCTAGGCTGCATCTACACTGCAGAAATAATCCAGTTTGATACTACTTTAACCGTCATGACTCAGTGTTATGGAAATTCTGGGATTTGTAGTTTTGTGAGATATTTAGCCTTCTCTGTTAGAGAGCTCTGGGGCCACAAACTCTGGTACTACAAACATAGCAGCTAAAGTGGGATCAAACTGAATTATTTCTTCCGTGTGGATGCAGTCCTCGTGATGTAAATTTTTTTGGAAATTTTGAAGTCATGGGGTTTTTCTCCCTTTTTTCAGAAAAAAAAACCCTGAAGAAAGTGTATCAGCATCTTTTACAGATTGAAAACCACTTTGTTATTTTATGAACATACAATGCATTTTCTATATATAACACAACACACATATGCAATTTTCAGCATAAAATTATTGTGTTTGGTATGTTAAAAATACAGTTTAACCAGACAATATTTGCAAACTTTTTGTTGTTGTTATAGAAGGACCTACAAGGTCCTAAACTATAAGGAATCCCTTTTGTTTTGCCACTTTATTGGGACCAGACAAAAACCAATAAGAAGAGAAGAAACCATCAGCATTAGTAAAACTTTGAAAACTGTATCAAGCAGACCATAGAGCATTCATTTCCATAAAAAGAACCATGAAAATGATACCAAGACCCAGAATTGCAATGATCTGATATTGTACACTAATTTTCATAAAACGTCTTCCTGCTATTTAGTTTTTAAAAACAATTTTGAGGAAGTAAATATATGAACCCTTTATTTTATATATTTTACTAATCACTAAGAAAATATCCCAAAATCCTTTTTTTCCTATTCTTTGTCAATTGCCATTCCCCCCCCACATTTTTCTGAAAATGGGGGGACTGTTCCGCACCCCCCAAAATTGTCCATTATTTTTAGTAGACCTTCACGTTCTGTGATTTCCTGAACTGATCTCAACACTGTATTCATGGGGATTATTCTCATTTGACCTCACTATAGTCCTGTGAGGCAGGCTGTGTGAGATAGGCTAGTGTTAACTATATATTCAAAATATTCAATAAGCTCCAGAACTGAATATAATATTGTGTCTTTTTAACACACACCTACCATTTTGTAGATGTTTATACATGTTGAAGATTGCTATAGATCCCTAAAACGATTGCTGTACTTTCCCATTGGCATTATATTCCTCAGCATCCACAAGTAATCCAGTCAACTAAAGACATAAAATGTTACTTGTAGCTCATTATTTTGAGATACCAACTAAACATGGCAGAGAGGGTTCACAGAAAGGACAAATACCAAACACACAAGCTTTTTAAAACAATCTAAAACTGCACTGACAATGTTTGCAAGTTACATCTGGAGAAACCATATGCTATTGAGGAGACATGCTAGAGTGGGTCCAGTTTATGAGGTGAAGGAGAACATGTCCCTTACTCTGTCAGGAATATAATTGGCAATAAATATGCTGCAAAACATTCCTGGGCTGATTTCAATGTACCAGGGAACTAAAAAAGATATCCTAATAGGGTATGAGAAAAATAAACCTCTAGCTTTTCTGTCCATGCAATACCACCAACTGCTATTTGCCTGAAGGCCTTGCAGCTGCAGTCCAAATCAACAAATGGACCATTACTTTGTAGATGTGGACATTTATCATGGAATTCAAACTGCAACCCTGGAAAGCCACTGCCAGATTGGTTTTATTGTCAGAGTAGACAATAGTGGCCCAGGTGGACTTTGAACTGGTATAAGGTAGCTTTCTGTGCATTTATTATCCCTGCCTGCTTGCCCTTCCATGCATTTCTCAGAACTTTCTCTGGAGAGTGGCTAAAAATAAAGGACATAGCATCAGATGATATGGAATACAACACAACAACGAGCTTCAGTCTTTCCCAGTCTAGAGCTTGGAAAAAAACTCTTTCCTATGCCCTGGACAGTCTGGCTGGGGTATTCTGGGTGCTAGAGTCTGAAACAGTAGGGTTTTTTCAAACTGTGTGCAGTATCATTCACAGGAATTTCTGAGTAAATGTATCAGAGTTGCTTTATTTCAGTACGTAGGTTGGCATGACAATCTACAGTGAGGTTTCCACACTGCTCAGAATATCAATTAATGGTACCAAAGTATAAGTATATCTAAGTATAAGGTAGCTTCACACAGTGTATATAGTTTAGTTTGTAAATTATCAAGAAAACTTTATTGCTGATAGAAATTCTTTGAGTGCACTATGGTAAAAATGATAGCAAGGTGCCAGCCCATCCCAAGAGTAGGGAGCACCTAGAATTGGAGTGAAATACACCTCTCAGTTTACAGTGGCTACAACTCAACCTACTACCTGCCTACCACTGTTTTGTTTTTTGTTTCTTTGCAAGGAGGTATGCCAAAAAAATATTCCATGGTTTCTCTTTACAAGAAGCTGCACATGGACCACGTATTGAATATCCAAAGATTGACTATCCAAAGAAGTTCCTTGTTCTCTGTGCACACACACCCATCAGGGAATGCAACAAGTACATACCCTCCAACAATTCACAATTGAAAACTGGGATACTTGTGGCCAAACAAACAAACAAACAGCTTCATTTATATACCGCTTCATACCAAACTAGCAGTGTCTAAGCGGCTTACAACTATAAGCTAACTGCCCCCAACAGTCTGGGTACTCATTTTAGCGACCTCGGAAGGATGCAAGCCTGAGTCAAGCTTGAGCCCTTTTGCTGGTCTTGAACTTGCAACCTTATGGTTTCAAGTGAGTGGCTGCAGTACAGACATCTAACCACTGCACCACCAGGGCCAAACAACATTAGAGCATAGTCATGATGGCAAACATTATTAGTGAGTAAGAACACACAAGTTAGGGAATGCTGAAGCATTTTTGTTTTTGTTTTTTGCTCTGGGAAGGCAAGATTCTGCCCCCTCTCACTTCTGCAGAGTCAATGCAAACTACTTTTTCACTTTAAACTCAGGCCCAAAACAGATGGGCAGACAGGGGCTGCTTCCGACTGCTCCAAAGGCATAGCTTTTACATAATGCACACCCCATGCCTAAGGCAACCCAAAGACAGCCACAAAAGGAACAAATCTTTTCTGCTCCTTACCACGATCCATTTGGGACTGTAGCAGGAGGTGCTCTTGGGGCTGCAGCATGCATTCATCATGGTCCTGAGGAGATCAGGCTGGGAATGGCTTCTGGCCACTCTTTGATGTCTGTCTTTTTCCCCTTTCAGTTTGCAGCAATGGAAGGAAGTTGAAGACAAAGAGACAAAACGGTAGAAGAAGAGGAAATAGACATTTGGAAAAGCAGCTGAAACACCAAGATGACAGAGGATTTATCAGGACTGTCCCTGAAAATTCAGGACAGTTGGAGGGTAGGCATGTGGCACCTTCAGAAAGGGACAAGAGTGGTTCTTGTGGCCTACGGGGCATGTGTTGCTATTGGGCTTCTCAGGATCTCAGGCAAAGAATTGTCTTTTTAAAAATGTCTTCTCTAGAAATGTCAGAAATTGAATGTGAATCTTGCAGTATAAAAAACAAGACAAAGCACACAAAATCAGACCCATACAATATGTGATCAAACACTGAGCTATGCCCCTCTCCTTCAAAATAAAACCAAGAGCTTACCGAGAATCTCACGTGCAGCAAGAAATTCAGCAATCCTACCTGCTTCCCATGAAGCACAGAACGTCCATTCAGGGGTCTCCAGGAAGCTGGAGGTGTTTTGGGTGCTGCAGAGGAAGGCAGGAAATACCACCCCCTCACAGTATCCCCCCAAAGGATGTGCATATGTATGAGGGAAACCTATATAAGTATATGTTCTTAACAGGATGACAGTCATAAGGTGAAACAAGAAAAAGTGTATTTAAACTTAAACACTTCAGTTATGAAGTTTTTGCTGACACATATCACATGACTTGATCTAGGTATCTTCCACTATAATTTTCCATTTCCCTCCATCACCTCCAACTCATTTATGAAGCAATTTAAGCAAGGAAGGAAACAAGCAAAAGCATAAACTATCCAGGCATTTAATAGTGTGGGTAAACAAGTGGCTAGAGTTATCTCGTCATTCTTCCTCCATCACCCCAACAAAATCCTAAGCCCAATGGCTAGTTCTAACTGAGTAGACTGATTTAATTAAGGAGAAGTTGGTCAACTTTTACTGACAGGGAAACAGGGAAAGGATTAAGGACTTTTAGGGGAAACAGAATCACCAGACAACTTCATCCAAAATGCACATTGTACTGGATTTCAGCCAAAACATGTATGTTAAGCAAGACTGAAGAAGGCTGAAGTAGATCCAAGAACACGGAAATACAATTCATTTCTTCTAGAACTGAATGTTACTCACATATTAGCGTAAGCAGCATCAACTGTTTCAGGTCAGGAATGTTTGTGGAGGGCTCTCTTCACATCTGGCTAATTCACTTTTAAGTTGAATCCATTGGAGTTAAAACCAATAACCTCTGTGAAACATCAATCAAAGGGCAAGGATGTCTGGAATTAGAGGGACTCTGGCAAATTACATTCCAACCTTCGACACACTGGGTAGTAAAGCCGAGGATGTTTTTACTTTGGCCTAAAGCCATTTGTTAGTCCCGATTAAAGTAGACCCATTGACTCAATGGAAAGTTTTTCAGTCGATATTTATGTAAGCTCCATTGATTCAATGGATACATTCTAATTAGGGGCCCATTCACACTATGGAGATTATTGCACAACACTCTTAAAATGTTAGTATTCCACTTTTACTGCTCTGGCTGCCCCCTGTTGCATTCTGGGATTTGCAGTTTAGGAAGGGGCATTTAGAGTATTCAGCCAGAGAGCCTTAGGCCTCACTGAACTACAACTGGAATCAGTCAGTAGACTTAAAGTGGAATAGCAATACTTTGGGAGTGTAGTGCAATAATCTTGTACAAAATAACCTGGTGTGGAAACCAAGTTATTTCTTCTGTGGCGTTCATACTTGCATCAAGTGCACTCGCTGCAGTTTGCAGGGGGCTGCCTGAAAACCCACTTACCCTGGTATATTCAATACACTGGTACCCCGGGATACGAATGCGCCGCGTTACGAAATTTCCGGGTTACGAAAAAAATCCATTAAAAAAAACTGTTCCGGGTTACGAAGGTTATTTCGGGTTACGAAAAAATTTTTGGTGCTTTTCGGCGCTTTTTCGCACCAAATCGCGGCTTTTGCTATTAGCGCCTATGGGGCTTCGGCTTGCGAATGCTTTTCGGGTTACGAATGGCGCCGCGGAACGAATTAAATTCGTAACCCAGGGGAGCCCTGTACCAGGGTTTTCTCTGTGTGTTTTGAAAACATGTGGATTGCTGCAAATGAGAACGTGCTATCTATTCAATTCAGGCACTCTGAACCAATTCTTCCAAAACAGGAAGAATGGTCAGTATTTCAACCACTGCCTCTCCATTTCCCTAAGCTTAGTATCAAAAGGCTTATTTATAAATTTACACACTTTTTGTGTTCAGATTTGAACTACCCACTACAACAGAAGCAGAGTCATGTCATCCACAGTAAAAGTGGAAGCAGAATGACAAAGATGCGTATCACTTGACTGACATTTTTTTTAAAAAAACCACCTGAGAACAATCGAACGTGTTTGAAATGGAGGCTCTGTTTTAATTTGTACAATGGCAGTGTGAACAGCAACAGGGTTAAAATGCCATGGAGGGATTTGATTGTGGTAAATATAGTGGGAACTTCAATTTGGTATTGCACTGCCTCGGTACAAAAATGTAAGTATGAATGAGCCCTGGGGCTAACAATTATATTTGGGCTTTCCTTACTACCAAAGAATGATCTCTTCATTTGGACAGTAAATGTTACTGCAGCATTTCATCTAATGATAACTGATACTTAAGAAATATGAGTCAAAACAAACCTTGAGACATGCTCCGTTGTCTTAATATTGTGGCCATTTGCTCCCAGTCTGCTCCCTCACATGTGTTTTAAGAACCTGGAAACCCTTCTGGATCAATATCAAAGGCATATCTAGCCCAGCATTCTGTTTTCCTGCAGTAAGCAATAAAATGACACTGGGAAGTATTTAAACAAATGGGGGAATAGCCTACACCTGCTGTTATTCCATAGCAACTGGTATGCATGGCATGATAGCACTTCTGAATGTGGCGGTTCACATAAATGACATGACTGGTAGCCATTGGTACCTTTATCTTCCATGCATTTCCACAAAGTCTTATCTCAGATTAAAGAGATAAACCTCAGGATATACAATGAAATTATACTCTTTTTACAATCGATCATGGGTTTTCTTATTCTATCACACAAATTCCAGAATAACCAATTTTTTAAATCATAAATAATATTACATTATATAACAAAGATTCATGGTCCAAAATATATAATTTATAAATACATAAAACCAGTGTATCATATTGCTTGTACTCCAGTAAACCCACAGTCAGTACTAGTAAAGATATTGATCCATGGTCATATAATTAGCCAACACTGGTAATTGTAATTAGTCCAAGGCTCAATGACTGCAGTTCTAATTAGCCCAAAGCCAATGGAACACAAACTTTATTTTCTGTTTCACAACAGCTTGTTCACAACCAAGTGACAGAAGTATCTTTTCCTCATGTAGCAAGACATAGGCCAAGTTCACTTGAAATATTTTTTACAATGTACTTTCAAGCTCATGGACCAAACTGAAACCATTTCCTTTATCATTAACCACAACATCTATGTTTGTTTCAGTGCTCTTCCTCTCAGTTCACAAAAACCTCCTTGCTGTGTTAAAAATTGGTGGTAACCAGTAGTAAGAAAATTTTATCATAACAAGGAGGTTTTCATGAACTGGGAGGAAGAGCATTGAAGAAAAAATAGAGATATGATAGACATCTACTGAGAACAGGACCTTCTTGGTAGTGGTTCCAGTTCTATGAAACTCTTTCCACAGCTCTTCACCAGACCCCAGACCTATACATTATTAGGTGGTTGGTTAAGCTACAGCTTAGTTTTTACACTTCCCTCATAATAACTACGTTCTGAGTTTTTGCTATATGTTGCTGGTGTGTGGAAGGTTATTTTCTTTCTATAATGATTTTGCTCTGATTGTTTATTCTGTTCTGTATTTCTTCTTTTTTATTTGCTGCATGTTGTGAGGCATTTGCAGCTTATTTTAATAAAAACAAAAATAGGTGCATTTTTTAAAAAACATAAAAATAAAATATGTAATACTTTTGGCTGAATATTCGGATTGTTTTGAGTATTCATATCACTTCTTATGTCAACTACATTTTTATTGTTGATATTTCATTTGCAAACTGATGCAGGCCATTTGCTGAGGGTCACGATTTATTTGCAACAGGACATGGCATACATAGCTGATGCAGCTTTGATTTCCTGTGTGTTAGAATTGTTTTGTTTTCTCAGTATGATAAACATAATACAGAACTGGAATATCTCCAAGAAACTTTTCTTGTTCTTTGAAATGCTCTTGCATTGGAAATAGATCTAACTGTCTTGGTGAGGGGCTGCTTTATGAATTGTTCTCAAAGGTGAAAATATGTGTATCATTTTCCAAATAGTTCTGCTGGAACCACTTCACAGAGACTGCTTCAAGGGATGCATTTTAAGAAAACATTTCAGATGACATGAATTTCAGGTGCCAAATATGATGAAGTCACATTTGTTGTTATATGCCTTCAAGTTGACTCCAACTTATGGTGAGCCAAACATAGGATTTTCTTCCAAGGAGGTTAGGCACTGCCATCTCAAAAGCTGAGAGAGTGTGACTTGGCCAAGGTCATCTAGTAGGTTCCATGGCAGAGCAGGCATAGGAACCCTGGTCTCCCAGAGTCCTAGTCCAACACTCAAACTACACAACCCTGGCTTTCAAACATCCCATTGTCAGTTGTGAATGTGTTGCTTGGGAAAGGCTTAAAGTCTTCTCTTTAACCACAATATGGACACCACATGGTGACTGCTCCATGTTGAGAGCATTTCGTCTTTACAGATATTAAGCTGGACCTGGGCGAAGCAAGTCACTACTAGTAACTACTCAGGCATATTAAAATATGAGTAGAGTAAATACATGAAAAGGGAACTTTGACCCAATTCCTCTTGCTATCTCCAACTGGAGTAGACCCACTGAATCAATAGAATTTAATACATGTTGACTCTTCCTTCAGCAACTAATTCAAAATGGGTCTGCTCAGGTACTCTGTTCTATTATAACTAGTAGGGTTTTCACCTGTTTGAAAAGCCCTACCCCCTTTTATACAATTTCATCTCCTTCTATGCAGTCTGAAAAAGAGAGTCTCGTCTATCCATGGAGGTTTGCTGGTGTTCCACATCATGTGTACAGTTTTCAAGGGTCTTCTTTTCAGATGTCGAGTGGGCAGCAGAAATGTGCCAGTATGGTAGGGATGGTGAGCTGTCTAAAGTGCTCCCTTTTTCAGCTATTGGGTTTAGTCAGATTTTATCATGCCTGAATAATATTTTAGTCTTCATTAAATGAATAGGACCTAAATTAGTCAACATTAGTTTAAGTCTTATCAGTTCAAGAGGAACAAAATCTGTCATGAACCCTATGTAGGTGCTAACCTGCTCATATATGATGCTGACACTGGGGACAGAGATGTGGAAATACACATGAGCTTCACTCTTGAACATTACAAAGCAGTTGGAAGCTTTCTACATGCTGAGAATGAAGGCCTCTATAGGGACCTGTAACTGTATAGGAATCTGGCTGGATGCAATTAGGCAGCTCAATCAAACATGCAGACATTCATCTATAGAATACTTCCAGATTTGTGGTAATGTTTGAGATAAGACTTTCATATCCTTGCCCCCAGTTGTGGTCCTACACACAAGTAGATGAACACCTGCAAAGGATTTAGTTTAATCTGGATTTCATTCTTTAACCTTCCTAAGTTGTTTTCATTGTAGAAAAAAGCAGCTTCATAGATTTGCATCACTTAATAGGGGGCAAACTAAATGTTTTGTGGATTGCATGCTTTAAAGCCACATGAGAGAATTTTTACAGCTGTGATCTCAGCAAAAATTTATCCTTAAACTTAGGGGGAATATTTTGTGCCGGCCTGTGGGCAGGGTCATGGCACAGCATCTGCACACTCGATGCCATGACTCCACCCCATCACGTCATGATGCCATGCACCCATTTATACAGTGCACGGCATCATGGTGTGATTCTACCACAGTGCCCAAATGGTGCAGCCCAGAATCGTCATCATCATGCCATCCCATTGTGGCTATGACACCCCTTCCAGGGAGTGAAAAAGAAGCCATGGCATTCCCCAATATGGGGCAAAAAGAGGCAGTGTCTTGCTGCCCATCTGTACAGCCCCTTAGAGGTGAGGAAAGCTCCAATTGTCACCCTTCCTGGATAAATGGTGCATACTGTTGTTATAAGTCATCTTGAATGACATTAGGAGAGAGAGGAAGAAAGCAAGAGAGAATGTCATATAGCTTCCTTTGTACTGGTTACATTGACTTACAGAAGCTGCAAATGACTTTATTAATATATAATTATTAATATGATTAATCAGTTTATTTTGTATGGCACAACACTCCTTAGCAGGATTATAGTCAAGTGTTAGACAATATTTTGTTTACAGAAAGTCTCAATGCCAGTTAGAGAATCGCCATAATATAATAAGATCAAATAGCAAGTGTCAGGAAAAACTTCAGTCCTGCGGTTTCTAACAAGGGCAGATTACATTAGATTTGGGTAAATCATACCAAACAAGTATTATACATGGTGTTATCTATTTAAGAAGTGTAAATCGTGCCTGATTAGATGGGCAAATATATTTCACTAAATGCATATGACAAGATATATGACAGCTTCATAATTTTCTAAAAGCATCCCAGGGCCAGACCAAGCTATTTCTTTGCTAAAGCAAAGAAAAATGATGCCCCTTCCATATTCCATACACAGACAAAAACAAAACAAAAACAAAAAGAGCAGCACCATCTGGCTGCTGAATCTTACTTTTGTTGTTTGTTACCAGCTGCCTTCGAGTTGGCCTCAACTCAAAGCGACCCTGTGAATCTCCAAGTCCCTCTCCTCAACCTCTTTGCTCAGTTCCTGTAGGCTGAGACCTGTAGTCTCCCTGATTGAGTCTATCCATCTGGCGGGCAGTCTTCCTCTCTTTCTTCTGCCCTCTACCTTCTCCAGCATCAGTGTCTTTTCTAATGAGTCATGTGTTCACATGATGTGGCTGAAGTATGACAGCATTGATTTAGTCATCTTGGGCACGTTACAGACTGCCCAAATCGGGTGGTCTCACGCCACTGCCAGTTGCTGCGTCTGGGAACCCCAGCGGCCAAACTGCGCAGCTCCTGGGCGCAGCAAGAAAGAAGTGCTGAAATGACGCTTCTTTCTGGGCCCCAGAAGTGGTGCAGTGAGGCGCTAGTCACGCACTCGCAGCATCACTTCCGCCATGCGACGTCCGGATGCTATGCGTCCACGACGTCAAAATGGCAGCTCCCATGTGGATGGGCACCGCCATTTTGTACGGATTCAGTCCATACTAGGGTTGAGGGGCATCCAGAAGGGACGCCCCTTCTCAACCCTAACACGCCCCTTCTCAACCCTAGTACGCCCCTTCGGCGCATCTGTAACGCGCCTTGGCTTCCAGGGAGAGTTCAGGCTTGATTTGTTCTAGGAACCAATTGTTTCTGCTTTCCTCAGCATTCTTCTTATTTTAACCATAGGCAATAAGATAGCATCCTCTGCTGCACTTGAAAGCAATAGCTATATGTACCAAACAGAGAAGAACAGCCAGAGCTGTGACCATTACCAGCCTACAGCATCTGCTTTCACAATGGTCATCTCCTAATGCAATGGTGGGAAAAGTGCAGTCCAAGGGTCATGTGTAGGCACTTAAGCCCCCCACCCCACCCCTCCAACCTCCTTTTTTACACTCAGGAGAAGCTTTAAGTTGGAATTCGCCTTCCAGTCACTTCATGTTGGAGGTGGGAATCTCTCCAGGATCTAAAATGCCCAGGAAGGAACCAAAACATGGCCAAATTGCCCCCAATCCCCTAGGAGGCATTTGTGTGTGTGTGTGTGTTTTCATGAGGAGGGATCAGCAAAAGAGGATTGAAATCTCTTAGATTGTAAACCTGAGGGCAGGGAACCGTCTAACTGAAAGATTGTATGTACAGCGCTGTGTAAATTTACAGCGCTTTATAAATAAAGGTTAATAATAATAATAATAATAATAAACCCACATTGTGCCTCTGAGTGGTCGATATTGCTTCCCACCTTCTAAGAGCTGTCCACCCAGATGGTCATGGAACATGGCCTAACACACAGCTTAAGGATTGCTTTTGTACAGTATGCACTTTAGATGCAAAGGGTGAAGGTGTTTAATCACACTGGCCTTCTCAAAACAAAAAATTCTGGACCATGCACCTCTTTAAATAAGGACAATAGATGTCACAGTTCTTGACTGACTTTCTTTTGCTTAGAAAGAGCACACTAGCAAAACTGGAGAGTGTGGGCACAGTTAATAACTTTCCAGGGGCTTTGCAGTGAGACTCATTCCTCCCCTCTCCCTCTCCCACCTCAATACCAGGACCACAACATTGCTATGTTGTTAGCAAGACAATCCCATTTCATGAAATGAAACTTAACATCTTCCACTAGATCTGCTGCTTTATTCTAGGCCAGTGATTATTTCTGCAGAATTTAAGGTTGTTATTTTTAAGAATCCAGATGAAAGGATATGGAGAAATATAGTAAAGCAAACTGCTGAAAATGATCAAGGAAATGTATAGACATTGCCTTACAAAACACATATTACTGAGCAGGTAAGATGTGTGTGTGTGTGTGTGTGTGTGTGTGTGTGTGTGTGTGTGTGAGGAGGGTACATCTCTGGGGGTTTGGAGGGTGGAAGGTTGTGGGATACATTGTATTGTCAACCATAATTTATACATTGTTTTTTCAACAGCTGTTCTTTTTACAAATTCTGAAACAATGTGGCTTAGAAGGGGAATGAAGTGCTGAAACTCTGTTTATATACGAAAAACAGTAATTTATTATGGAGCCAAATAAAGGAGAGCAGATAAGAAGAAAATATTGGCCTGAATCCCACTATTAGTTGCATTGGCTCAGTGGAACTTATTATGTGTTGATTCGACATCCAGCAATTGATTCTATGGATCTATTGTAGTTGGGAATGACCAGTATGATTTGTAATTATGGATCACATAGCATTGTATTGTACAGTCAGCCAGCCTTCTCCAAACTAGTGCCCTCCAGATGTTTTGGTCTAGTTTCCTCTTCAGCCTCAGTCACCATGACCAATAGCCAGGGATGCTGCATTCCCAAACTTCTGGAGGATATAAGGTTGGGGAAAGGTGCCTCAAAAGAATTGTGATATTCATGGAAGGTTCAGTAATACTATAAACAAGGAGGAGGATTATGTCAGCAATAGCATTTGACAAGCAGTACAGTTTCTTTGAGGAAAATAAGAGTTGTTTGGAGAAAATAAGTGGATCTTTGGGTGAGCCACTACACACACAATCTTCATGAGAAGCAGTTTAAAGCAATCTTCATGCTACTGCTTGTTTGTGTCCACTGGCCTAAGGTTATTAAAAATCATAACAGAAATTTGCTTAGATTGAGGCTGGCATGAAAAGCCAACAGAACTTAAAATAACACGATGCATGTTGAAACAGAAACTCCTAAATCATTTGCCCAGCAGAAAACTGACCATGATAGGAAATGAATGTTTCTGTGTTATGAAATGCTCCCTTTCAAGGAAGTACAGTTGGAATTAAGTTTCCACTTGAAACAAAAGTGGTGGAAACCATTATGCCTGAACACTAAGTCCATATAATCTGATATCATGTGAAATAGCCCATACAGTATTTGGTGCAGACATGCTGGCCACATGACCACTGAGGCAGCCCTTGGACAATGCTGGCTCTTTGGCTTAGAAATGGAGATGCGCACCGTCCCTTAAAGCCGGTTACCACTAGACATTCATGTAAAGAGAAAACCTTTAGCTTTAGCTTTACCATAATTTATATCGCACAGAGGTGAAAATGCATGAAAATCAACATATTTTTAATGAAGTGCTGAAGAAGAGTTCTATATACCATGTGCTGTTAAAAAAAGAATAAATTGATCTTAGAGCAAATCAAGCCTGAACACTCCCTCAAAGTGAAGATGACTAAACTGAGGCTGTCATGTCATGTGATTACATGATTCACTAGAAAACACAATAATGCTTGGTAAAAGGGAAGAGAGCAGTAAAAGAGGGAGAATACATTACAGGTGTATTGATTCAATCAATGAAGCCAACACCCTGAGGTTGCAAGACCTGAGTAGGGCAATGAGTGATGGGATATTGGCAATCTCTCATTCCTAGCATGACCATAAGTTGACTTCACAGCAAATAACAACAACAAAGTGCCAAACACAATCTTGGCCATAATATCCACTTTATTAGCCTCTTTCTCTCACACACAGCACAGCACAACACAATAAAGAGAAAAATACCATCACCTTGCACACTGCAGTTAGGCTTAGCCTTTGAGTGCTTTTGATGCAATTAGCTTCAATCTAAGAGTTTTCCCCAACCAGATCACAGCATAGATATTGGGGGAGGGGGCATGGCTCACAGAGAAGAATGGGTTAATCTTTCCTTCTCAGCTCTCGCCAACTCCACCCATGCATTGCTGCCATAGTGCAATTAGGGTTTGGGAACTAATGGGAGGTTATTCACAAATCTAATTGTTGATGGGGGTCAAGAAGGAGAGATTATGGTAGTGGCATCACTAAGGGGGGGGGGAGGTGTCATGCACCTGGTGACACCACAACAATGTGTCAACTGGTGGGGTGGTCCACCCAGATGGACTAGCATGGCTAATGGGCAAATGAGAAAGGGCACTTTCCTGACTGTCCAGCAGCCACAGAGGATTCTAAGTGGGTCCTCCAGAGGCTGCAGTGCCACACACCCCAGTAGCTGTGGCTGCTGGGGGGGGGGGGGCGCAGTGCCTTCAGGGTCTAGTGCAGCTGCAGCAACACCAGACCATGAAGGTCTTTTTAGGGATGTCTGCAGCAGTCTGAAGGGCGGGGAGGCATGCAGCAGAAGGTAAGGCAGTTCACATGCCTCCGCACTGGCCGACACCAACCTCAGGGATGCCACTGGACCATAGCGAAGAAAAGGGGGCTCCATGGACTACATCTGGATTCTATGGCCCGGTATAGACAGGCCCTCAGTGATGCCCTAGTCACGTTTTAGGGTTGCCTCAGGGCGGTGCACCCACATGCCCCGCAACCCTAGCACATGATGAAGGCATAATAATGGTGGCACCCTGTATACATGGGTGCCGGCATTGTTACATAAGTGCCGTGCCTACGTAATGAGTGCGCCAGCGTAATGAGTTATGCTGCCCTTGCAGCGTAAAAAGAACCCGCTTTTTGCAGGTTCTTTTTCCACTGGAGGGAAGCCGCGTGGTTTGGTGGCTGCGGCTTCCATCCAGTGGAAAAACAGGCACCGGCAGGCCTATGCTAAAGGAAAGAATGCCTTCTGTGAATGGAGGAGGAGGAGACAGACTTCAGACTTTTGATCTGGGCAATCTCAGAAGCACAAGGAGGGATAGGAACATTAATAACCTAAGATATGCAAATGACACAATACTATTAGCAGAACCCAACCTAGAGCAATTATTGAAGAAAGTCAAGGAGGAAAGTGACCAGGCACGGTTGATACTGAACATAAAAAAATATACATAATTAATGACCACAGAAGATCTACAAGAGTAACAAGGAAACTGAAATAATCAAAGATTTCCTGTACCTTGATGCAAACATTAATCGGAACGGAAACTGCTGTCAGTAAATTAGAAGGTTAGAATCGGAAAGGGCAACTATGAAACAAATGGACAAGATCCTAAAGAGCAAAGACATAGCTCTGAACACTTAAGTGAGGATTGTCTAAGCCATCATATTCCCCATCACTATGTATAGATATGAGAGCTGGACAGTGAAGAAAGCCAACAGAAAGAAAAAAAATCTTTTGAGATGTAGTGATGAAGAAGTGTGCTTAGCGTACCATGGACAACCAAGAAGTCAAACAAATGGTTCTTGAAAGAGATTAAGCCTGAACTATCCCTGGATGCCAGGTTGGGAACCAATGGAAAGCGATTCCATTGAGGTTGCCATATTTTGGCCACATCATGAGAAAGCATGATTCATTGGGGGGGGGGGACAATAAAGGCTGAAGGTAGCAGAAAGAGAAGGATACCATGTGCCAGATGGATGGACTCAACCAGGGAGATCTTGGGCCTGATCCTGCACAACCTGTGCAAAGCAACTGAGGATAGGAGGTCACGAAGAAGTCTCATCCACCGGATCCCCATGAGTCAAGGTCAACTCAAGGGCAGTTAACAACAGCAAGAGATACATGTCTGGGAGTATTTATACCTACAAGAAGTCAGTAGTGGCTGATCCTCCTCTTTGGGTAGATGGATTATGCAAGACAGCAGCATTACCATTCACTGTTTCAGAGGTCTTTGCTGGATTAAGTATATCAGGAGAGTGAAGTCACTCTCCATTTTAGGCAGCAAAATGTCTTGGGCTAGGCCTGCTTCCCAGCAAAATGTTTTAGGCTGACCCTTTCTAGGAACAGCAAGAGCCAAGTTTCTAAGAGCAAGGATGGGATACAAACATAATTAACTGACTAATCGCATGGACTATCCATTCTATGGGAATATCTTTGATGTTTGGTCTGAGAGAGGAAATTTAAAAGGATGTAGTGTTTACACAAATCCCAATACATCTCATTTAAAAATCTAACAGAATCATTTGGTTAATGCTTTCAGTTTTCTTGTAGCTGCTTTATTCTACATTTAATTTTAAACAGATACTAAGCAGCCACTTCTGGAAGGCATCAGCAAGCTGAGTCAATGTTTGGCATTCTTGAAGCCTCATCTGCCTTTGTGGCCCTCAGAGAAAAAGAAAGCAGACTGGCCAAATAGAGACAAAAGTCTTGAGGATGAGAGACAGATCAGCGACCTTTGCAAGAGTGAATGTTGAGTAAAATATTGTGTTATGGTCTTCCATGGTAAGCCAAAGTTGAATTTTTTTTTAAAAAAAATACTATTGTTAAGCACTGTCACTGTGACACAGCAGCAAAGGAGTGCCATAAAGGCAAAAAATGAAACAGTAAAAAACATTGTTATTCATGATGAATACATTCAGGATGCATCTATACTAAAAGAAAAAATCTGGTTGCAGTCCAGAGTATTAGCAATAGCATTTACATTTCTATATCGCTTCATACTGAACTAAGCAGTCTCTAAGCAGTTTAGAAGTTGTAAATATTCTCCTCTGGAAGTGCAACAGATCCACTATGTGAGTGCCACACATGCTGGCATGACAGAAAAAAGAAGCCACCTTGCCAGGCCAACCATGCATAAATATCAATGTCCTGTCCTCCATAGGGCCACCACTATGTACTGCTCCTGGTGATGCTGCCTCGCAGGATACAAAAGCAAGTCCCTGGCAGTAGACCTTTCTGGATGAGGTTGCTTCTGGTCAAGTCAGAATGGAGCACCCAGCCTTGTGATCAATCAGAAGCAGGTAGAGTAACCCCCTTCTCATTGATCATATGGTTGGGCACCTCGTTTTGACACCATGTAAGAAATATGTTAACAGTGGGGTGCTTGCCTGGGAAGGTAGTGACAGCAGAGGACTTGAGGAGAAAAGGTTTTTTTCCCCACAAGTGGCTGGGTTCAAAGCAAGTGGCAAGTAGCCGTGGCCCTTTGAAAAAAATTGCAACAATTGCCATCCACCTGAATCCAGCCCAATCTGAGTATCCACACCTTCAAAACATTGAGGTCACTTTAGACTTTTCTTGAAGTTCCAGAGTAACTGGTGAGTTTCCTTATATCAGAGTAAAGACTAAAAGAAGCAGTGTGGTTGCAGAACTGGCTGTATGTCATTTGTAGTGATCTCATCAGGTTTGGGATAAGTATGTTGTTGTTGTTTTTTCTTTTGTGTAAATGTGCCCTCGGTAAGTAAGTGCAGGGTTATTTAGAAAGTCTCCTGTCTCACAATCAAGGCATTTCCTTGATGTGTACAAATGAGATTTAACTACCAGATGTTTACCAATTCCTTGTCAGAGCCTTTAACCAGGGATAGGCAAAGGGCAGCCTATGGACCATTTAGGGACATTTTGTGCTCCCCAAGGCCACCCAGGGATCATAAATGCCACTATCAGTTAAGAGAAAACTCAGCTAAACCCAATCCAAGTGCCCTCATCAACATAGACAGATCATAACATTATATTAAAAGGGTATCAAAAAGGGGAAATAAAAATGTCTTAGGAGCTCGACAGACCACCCCAAAGGGGTGGTTTGAAGCCACCCATTTTCCCTCCAGAGAGAGCCTGCAGCAACTAAAAGCAGGTTCTTTTTGGCACGCATGGGCGCTGCTATCAATGCACCATTGTGTTGCGTCAATCATGCAAGCAAAGCGCCCCAATGTGCAGACATGGCGCCATGCTTGCATCATCATGGTGGGCCCCATATGGATGGGAGGCCGCCATGCTGTTGACATCCGTATGGACTAGGGTTCGGGACAGTATGGTTGGTGCACGCTCCTGAACTTTAGAATCAGCCTGTCTGTCTCGGGCCTTGGTTTGGCATTAAAAACATGTCAATGTGAGTGCCAGGTGAGCCTTTCTTGGGAGAGCATTCCATAAATAGAGGAATAATAAATGAAAAATAGTGGGGGAAGCCTCAGTAGACATCAACTGTAAAATATTTAAACTATTATTTTTTTATATGCAGCAGTCTCACTTTAATCCAATCTCCATGTACTTATTTGTGAGAAGAAGGAAAAGAACAGAACATATTTAATGTAGGTTGCAAGTTTAGTTCTGAGTTCTCATGGGATGAAGTCAGGCTGTGTCAGAGCTGGGTGTGGAGTGCCTTTTTGGTCCCTTTTGGTTTCTTCTCTGGCTCTCAGAAGGAAAAAAAATGTGCTCATGTTTAATCTTTAATTTGGAAGATCTGGAGTGGGGGTGGCATTATAAATTAAGAACAATAAGTAAGCATGGATTTCTTTATGTCACCACAACCTCTGTGATAAAATTGAATCTTCCTTGGATAATAGCTACAGTAAATGCCATTTAAAAAAGCAAACAACAGTGGCAGAGTATTTGCTACTCATAAAACAGATTGTCAGCCATGGGAACATTGTTAAATGTTAAATACTGTATTGTTAAATACTGGAGTTCTGTACTGCGGCAGGCAACAAATGCATAAACATTGAGACACAAAACTTTTTGGGCCCACAAGGCTGTTCATTCATGGAGAGACTTTCTCATGCTCCCTAGTTTACAGCTCCTTATGGGGTTCTCCCCTCAGGCAATCCCACTTCTTGTTGCTGTATTCCTTTAATTCATTTCTGACTTACAGTGATCTTAAGACAAACCTATCATGGGATTTTCTTGGCAGAATTTGTTCAGAGGCAGTTTGTCCTTGCTTTCTTCTGAGGCTGAGAGTGTGTGACTTGCACAAGGTCACCCAGTGGGTTTCCATGGCTGAGCAGATTCAAACCCTGTTCTCTCAGTGTCTAGTCCAGTGCTTCTCAATTATTTTCTGTCATGCCCCCCCCTAGGAAGAAGAAAACATTTTGCGCCCCCTGAGTGACTGCAAATAGTATCATTTGTCTATAAAATTGTTTGCCGAGGTCAAATGATCCCCCCTTTACGGAGCCTCACGCCCCCCCTGGGGGGCCCACCCCACTATTTGAGAAGTACTGGTCTAGTCCAACACACAAACCATTAATAATATTTATATCCCGTCTCTCTGTCCATGACAATCAAGGCAGCTTATAGTTAAAAGAATACATACAAAACCTCATATCCCAATAGTTCCCACCCTCCCCTAAAACATCAATTAAACAATTAACTATTAAAAATATACATTAAAATGAACAAAAATGAGTGAATGGGGCTACAGCATATTCAGTTGGTGGCTGGGTTTACTATTCAGGAAAGGTCTGCTGGAAGAGATCCATCTTGACAGTTTTTTTAAAGCTCTCTAAATTGGTGATCTGATGAATCTCCTCCAGCTGTCCCATTGTTAGGAAGGATCAAATTATGAGAGGCGTGTCCTAACAACGCACACAGCGGGATTGTGTCCCTATGTGTATACCAGAGGTCATCTAGTCCAACCCCAAGAAACAGAGACTCGAATGCCAAAGGAGGTGCAATTAAAATATAAACATTTATTAAAGCCACACAGCAAAAGGGATCACACACACACATACACATTCAATGCTAAAGCAAGGGAGGGGTGAGTTCGGGAGTAAAGGAGAAAGGATAGAGGCACTGTTGGGATAATTAACTTAGGAGTCTTCTCCAAAGCGACAGAAGTGAGGGATGGTGAATGGTGAGACACGGCCGCGGGAACGGGGAAAGCAAGCAGCGACCATGATGGCTAGGAGCTGAGTTCCAGCGGGCAAAGCTAACAAGAGGCCCGAGAGACAATGAGCTTTGCTTAGCTCGAGTGATTTCAGCGGAGCCCAAAGGCTCAGAATCGCAAGCTTGGAGCAGCTGCTTGACAAGCAAGGTATCAGGTTTGGAACTCAAAGCTCAACAAGCCCACTGGAGGGTTGGAAGTGGGGTCCTTTTATACCCCTAAACATAACCTCAGGCTATGGCAGCCTGGCGAACAAAGGCTTGATGACTCTATCTTTGTTTAAGCTGAAACTTACACAATGGATACAGAAAGAGGAGGTCTGGCATTTTTCAGGGGGAGACAAATATCTTGATGGCAGAGCTTTTAAGTTAATCACTCGCTCATTGAGAAGGAGGCTACCTCTATTGTCCTCTCTTCTCTGGGTAGCTTGCGAAACTAGTATGGCAACTCCCAAAACTGCTTGCTGAAAGGTTTAAATTCTACCTTTTTCCTTGACCAAGCCTAGCAAGACAGCTGGCTACGTGTACAGAAGGAGGCAGTCCCAAAGATAGATTGGAACTAAGCCATTTAGGGCTTTAAAGGTCATAACCAACACCTTGAACTGCGCCCAGAAACCAATGGGCAGCCAGTGGAGTGATTTTAAAATAGGTGTTATATGATCGCTTCTGGTTTTGCCAGTGACCAACCTGGCTGCCATGTTCTGAACTAACTGAAGTTTCCTGACTAAGCACAAGGGTAGCCCCATATTGAGCGCATTGCAGAAATCGAGTTGTGAGGTTACCAGCACATGTACCACAGTTTCCAGGTCCCCCACTTCCAGGAAAGGACACAACTGGCATATCAGATGAAGCTGATAGAAAGCATACCTGACCACCACATTTACCTGATTTGTCATTTGGAGCGATGAGTCTAGGAGCACCCCCAGACTGCAAACACAGTCTTTTGAGGGGAATGTGACCCCATCTAGGATTGGTGGTTGTATCACAATACCTGGATTAGGGGCCTCTACTGTGAGTACCTCCGTTTTGTCTGGTTTTAGTTTTAATCTGTTTTTCCTCATCCATTCCATTACTGCTTTAAGGCATTCATTGAAAGGAGAGATGCCACCTGTAGTCAGAGCTGTAGACCAAGACATGGAGAAATATATCTGCGTGTCATCAGCGTTCTGTTAACACACCGTCCCGTGTCTCCAGATGATCTCTCCCAGTGGCTGGTACCCATGATAGCACCAAATGTGGAGTTCTTCCAAACCTTATCCCACTAACACTTGGGCACAATTTTACCAAATGTAAGAGTTTCTCTTTGGCAATCCCATCACTCTGGCCAACTATGGGCTTTCTACCATTTAACCCACCAAATGTAAAGACTTCCATGGTGCTCACTGCAATTACTAAGAACGAGAGCTTTCTCTGATCCCCACCTCTACGACACTAATTTTAGGCTGCACCTAAATGCCTACCTATGAATCTATACAACTTCTGTCCTCCATGGATATCACTGTTCTGTATTTAATGCTGCCACCACAGACACCTTTTCTGAATCCAAACAATGAGATAGATAGCATTTCTGGAATCCACAAAAGTGTATGAAAACAAAAATAAATCTTTATATGCATAAATTAAACATATCAGATTAATTATTTTTTTACATTTAAAACACCACATACCCACTCACTTTAACTCAGACCAATAACTCAATTCAGACTCCCTTCTCTCAATCCAAACTTAAACTAACTCAAATATAAATCCATGATAACCTACCCCTGTTCATAACTATTAACAGAACAATACAAGAATATGTTAATGTCCAGTCTTGATGTGGTAGTGCCCCTCTCACTTATTCACTGTTTGCTGAACTCAGGGCTCACGGGGAGTGTTTCTGCACTACATGACCTTTTAACTATCATTGCTCCAGCTTATGGAATCCAACACACATACATATACACATAAAGAAGCAGGTTAACAAAGCTGCCTGCTTTGTGGTCTCTCCTTGGAAGCCTAGCTGTGAGGACTGCCATGATGAGCTTCAGCACTTCAAAATTTACCACTACACCACAGCCCTCTTTTGTATAGATCTTTTGGCACCAGGGTGTTTATTGATTGAGATTTCAATTCACATCTGCAATACCTACATAATGGCCTCTGCTATTTCATCCAGTTGTTAGATAAGATTGGAGCATCTGGGGAAAGAAGGCCTCAGAATCATCTAGAAATAACAGTCTACTCTTAACTCAGATGCGATGGTGAGGAGTCCTTATTATCAGCTTTGGCTGGTATGCCAGCTTTGCCTCTTCCTGAAATTAGAAGACCTAAGATGGTAGTATACACACTGATAACCTCAAGATTGGATGTCGTAATGTGCTGGACATTGGCGACTTTGTACAAGTTTGAAACTCCGTAAGCTGACCCGAACCCAACCCAACCTAACTCTAACTCGAACCCGAAACCCTAACCCAACCCAACCCTGACACTAACCCTAACCCTAACCCTAACCCTAACCCTAACCCTAAACCTAACCTAACCCGCGAACCCTAACCCTAACCCCAGATAGAGCCAAACGAGCCAGACAGAGCAGATACAGCCAGACAGAGCCAGATAAGCAAGACAGAGCCAGACACAGACAGCAGATAGACCCACAGAGCCAGATAGAGCCAGACAGAGTAGAGCACTGGCAGATGTGAAATAGAATCGTAGAGTTGGAAGACCACAAGATCCAAAACATCCAACCCCCTGGCATACAGGAACACATCATCAAAGTTTCTCCTGATAGATGGCATCCTAACCCAACCCAAACCCTAACCCTAAACCCAACGCAACCCTAACCTTAAACCCCAGATAGAGCCAGACAGAACCAGACAGCCAGAACAGATTCAGATAGACCCAGACGGAGCCAGACAGAGCCAGACAGAGTAGAGCACGGCAGATGTCAAATAGAATCGTAGAGTTGGAAGAGACCACAAGATCCAACCAATCCAAGCCCCTGCCATTCAGGAACACATCAATCAAGCTCTCCTGATAGATGGGCATCCAACCTAACCCAAACTGAAACCCTAACCCTAAACCCTAACCCTAACCTTAACCCTAACCCTAAACTTAACCCTAACTCTAACCCAACCTAACCTAACCCTAACCCTAAACCCTAAACTTAACCCAGAACCAAAAAACCGTGACCCTAAGCCTGACCCTTACCCTAACCTAAACCCCTAACCTAACCCGAAACCCTAACCCTAACCGTAAGCTACCCTAACCTAACCCTAACCCTAACCCTAACCAACCCTGTAAACCCAACCCTATAACCCCACCTAACCCTAACCCTAAACCCTAACCCAACCTTACCCAAACCTATAACCCAAACCCTAACCCAACCCTAACCTTAACCCCAGATAGAGCCAGACAGAGCCAGACAGAACCAGACAGAGCCAGACACAGCCAGTAGACCCAGACAGAGCCAGATAGACCCAGACAGAGTAGAGCACTGCAGATGTCAAATAGAATCGTAGAGTTGGAAGAGACAACAAGATCCAACAATCCAACCCCCGGCAGTCAGACACATCGTCAAAGTTCTCCTGATAGATGGGCATCCTAACCAACCCAAACCCAAACCCTAACAAAAACCCTAAGACCTAACCCACCCTAACCCTAACCTTAACCCAGATAGAGCCAGACAGAGCCAGAAGTTCTCCTGATAGATGGGCCCCTAACACTAACCCAAACTCAAACCCTAACAATAAACCCTAAACCCTAAACCCTAACCTATGACTAACCCTAACCGTAACCTTAACCCAGATAGAGCCAGACAGAGCCAGACAGAGCAAGATAGAGCCAGATAGACCCAGACTGAGCCAGACAGAGGCCAGACAGAGCCAGACAAGCCAGATAGAGCCAGATAGACCCAGACTAGCCAGACAAGCCAGACAGAGTAGAGCACTGCAGATGTCAAATAGAATCGGAGAGTTTGAAGAGACCACAGACCAACCATCCAAGCCCCTGCCATTCGGACACATCATCAAACTCTCCTGATAGATGGGCATTCTAACCTTAACCCAAACTGAAACCCTAACCTAAACCCTAACCCTAACCTTAACCCTAACCCTAAACTTAACCCTAACTCTAACCCTAACCCTAACCTTAACCACCCTAACCATAAACTTAACCCTAACCTAACCTTGACCCTAAGCCTGACCCTAACCCTAACCCTAAACCCAAACACTAAACCCTAATCTAACCCTAACCGTAGGCCGACCCTAACCCTAACCCTAAAACCCTAAACCCTAACCCATAACCTAAACCCTAACCCTGACCCTAAACCCTAACCCTAACCCTAAACCCAACCTAACCCTAACCCTAAACCCAACCCTAACCCTAACCCTAATCTGAACCCTAACCCTAACCCTACCCTAACCGTAAGCCTGACCCTAACCCTAACCCTAACCCTAAACTTAACCCTAACCCTAACCTTGACCCTAAGCCTGACCCAACCCTAACAATAAACCTAACCCTAAACCCTAAACCCTAACCTGACCCTAAGCCTGACCCTAAACCCTAACCCTAAACCTGACCCTAAACTCTAACCTAACCTTAACACACACCACCTAACCCTAAAACCCTAACCCAACCCTAACACCCTAACCTGAACCTGAAACCCCTAATCCTAACCTAACCTTAACCCAGATAGACCAGACAGAGCCAGATAGAGCCAGACAGATTCAGATAGAGCCAGACAGAGTAGAGCACTGCAGATGTCAAACAAATCGTAGAGTTGGAAGAGACCACAAGATCCAAACAATCCAACCCCTGGCATTCAGGAACACATCGTCAAGTTCTCCTGATATATGGGCATCCTAACCCTAACCCAAACCCAAACCCTAACAATAAAACCTAAACCCTAACCCTAACCCTAACTTTAACCCAGATAGAGCCAGACAGAGCCAGACAGTTCTCCTGATAGATGGGCATCCTAACCTAACCAAACCCAAACCCTAACAATAAACCTAAACCCTAACCCTAACCCTACGACTAACCCTAACCGTAACCTAACCCCAGATAGAGCCAGACAGAGCCAGATAGAGCCAGACAGAGTAGAGCACTGCAGATGTCAAATAGAATTGTAGAGTTGGAAGAGACCACAAGATCCAACCAATCCAAGCCCCTGCCATTCAGGAACACATCGTCAAAGTTCTCTCGTATAGATGAGCATCCTAACCCTACCCAAACCCAAACCCTAACAATAAAACCCCTAAAACCCTAACCCTAACCTTAACCCTAACCTTAACCCCAGATAGAGCCACAGAGCCAAAGTCTCCTGGTAGATGGGCATCCTAACCATAACCCAACCCAAACCCTAACAATAAACCCTAACCCTAACCCTAACCCTATACGAACCCTAACCGTAACCTTAACCCCAGATAGAGCCAGACAGAGCCAGACAGAAGCCAGACAGAGCCAGACAGAGCCAGATAGAGCCAGATAGACCCAGACGAGCCAGACAGAGCCCGACAGAGCCAGATAGAGCCAGACGAGTAGAGCACTGCAGATGTCAAATAGAATGCTAGAGTTGAAGAGACCACAAGATCCAACCAATCCAAGCCCCTCCATTCAGAACACATCATCAAAGCTCTCCTGATAGATGGGCATCCTAACCTTAACCCAAATAAACCTACCCTAAACCCTAACCCTAACTAACCCTAACCCCAAAACCAACCTAAACTCAACCCACCTAACCTTAACCTAATCCTAACCCTAAACTTAACCCTAACCTAACCTTGACCCTAAGCCTGACCTTAACCCTAACCCTAAACCCTAAACCCTAACACTAACAACCTAACAGACATCTACCGATAACCCTAACCCAACCCTAAACCCTAACCCTAACCGACCCTAAACCCTAAACCCTAACCTTAAATTAACCCCAACCCTAACCCTAACCTAAACCCAACCCTAAACCCTAACCCTAACCCAAACAACCTAACCCTAAACCCTAAACCCTAACCCTAACGCTAACCCAACCTTAACCCCAGATAGAGCCAGACAGAACCAGACAGGACCGAAGAGCCAGATAGCCAGAGTTAGAGCACTGCAGATGTGAAATAGAATCGAGAGTTGGAAAGACCACAAATCCAAACAATCCACCCCCTGGCATTCAGGAACACATCGTCAAAGTTCTCCTGATAGATGGGCATCCTAACCCTACCCAACCCAAAACCCAACTAAAAAAAAAACTAAACCCTAACCCAAACCACCTAACCTACCCCTAAACCTAACTACCCTACACTAACCCTAACCCAATCCTGACCCTAAGCCTGACCTAACCCTAACCTTAAACTTAACCCTAAACGCTAACCCTAGAATCCGAACCCTAAACCTAACCTTACCCTAAACCGTAAGCCTGACCCTAACCCTAACCCAACCTTAACCCTAACCTAAACTTAACCCTAACACTAACCCTAACCAATCTTGACCCTAAGCCTGACCCTAACCCTAAACCCTAACCCTAAACCCTAACCCAACCCAAACCAACCCTAAACCTAAACCCTAACCCTAACGCTAACCCCAACCTTAACCCCAGATAGAGCCAGACAGAACCAGACAGAGCCAGACAGAGCCAGACAGACAGATGAGCCAGACAGAGTAAGCACTGCAGATGTCAAATAGAATCGTAGAGGTTGGAAGAGACCACAAGATCCACCCAATCCAACCCTCTGGCATACGAACACATCGTCAAAGTTCTCCTGTATAATGGGCATCCTAACCTAACCCAACCCAACCCAACCAACCCTACAAACCCTAACCTTACAACTAACCCTAACCCCAGAAGAACCAGACAGAGCCAGACAAGACAGATAGCCAAGAGCACAGACAGAGCCAGCAGAGCCAGACAGAGCCAGATAAAGCCAGACAGAGCCAGAAGAGCCAGACAGACAGACAGAGCCCAGACAGGGCCAGATAAGCCAGACAGAGTAGGGCACTGCAGATTGTCAAATAGAATCGTAGAGTTGGAAGAGCGACCACAAGATCCAACAACCAACCCCCTGCCATTCAGGAACACATCATCAAAGCTCTCCTGATAGATTGCATCCTAACCCTAACCCTAAACTTAACCCTAACTCTAACCCTAACCCTAACTTGACCCAAGCCTGACCCTAACCCTAACCCTAAACCCAACCCTAAACCCTAACCCTACCCTAACCGTAAGCCTGACCCTAACCTAACCCTAACCCTACCCTAACCCTGACCCTAACCCTGACCCTAAACCCTAACCCCAACTTAAACCCTAACCCTAAACCCTACCCTAACCCGAACCCCTAATCCTAACCTCAACCTTAACCACAGATAGAACCAGAAAGAGCCAGACAAGAGCCAGACAGAGCCAGTGAGCACAGAGCCAAATAGAGCCAGACAGAGTAGAGCAGGGGTAGGCAACCTGCGGCCGCGGGCCGATGCGGCCCAGCAAGCCTTGGGACCGGCCCCAGCCCGGTCCTGCCACCGATTCCGCTGGGGCCTTTGGCCTCTCTGCACAGGAGCAAGTGAGGCAATTGTCTATAGACACCTCAGAAACATGCATTTATATTAACATTTTTAAAAAAATGTCCTAATTTGTCCGGTTTTATTATTTATTTATATTTTTAAAAAAATTTTATTTTATTTTGGCTTCGGCCCCCCAGATGTCTGAGGGACAGCAACCCGGCCCCCGGCTCAAAGGATTGCCTACCCCTGGAGTAGAGCACTGTAGATTTCAAATCGAATCGTACATGGAAGAGACCACAAGATCCAACAATCCAACCCCCTGGCATTCAGGAACACATCATCAAAGTTCTCCTGATAGATGGGCATCTAACCCTAACCCAAACCCTAACCCTAAACCGTAAACCCTAACCCTCCTAACGCTAACCCTAACCTAACCTTAACCCCAGATGAGCCAGACAGAACCAGACAGAGCCAGACAGAGCCAGATAGAGCCAGACAGAGCAATAGAACCGAGACAGAGTAGAGCACTGCAGATGTCAAACAGAATCGTAGAGTTGGAAGAGACCACAAGATCCAACCAATCCAAGCCCCTGCCATCAGGAACACATCACAAAGCTCTCCTGATAGATGGGCATCCTACCCCTAACCCAAACCCTAACCCTAACCCTAACTTAACCCCAGATAAAGCCAGACAGCCAACGAGCCAGATAGCCAGACAGAGCCAGATAGGCCAGACAGAGTAGAGCACGCATATGTCAGAAAAAATGAGAGTTGAAGAGACCACAAGATCCAAACAATCCAACCCGCCTGGCATTCAGGAACAACACGTCAAAGTCTCTATAGATGTGCATCCTAACCCTAACCCAAACCCAAACCCAACAATAAACCTAAACCTAACCCTAACCCTCTAACCTAACCCAGATAGAGCCAGACGAGCCGAAAGTTACCTATAGATGGGCATCCTAACCCTAACCCAAACCAAACCTAACATAAACCCTAAACCCAACCCTAACCCTATGACAACCCTAACGTAACCTAACCCCGATGAGCAGACAGAGCCAGAACACAGCGAGATGGAGCCAGACTGAGCAAAGAGCCAGACAGAGCCGATAGAGCAGAGGTAGAGCACTGCAATGTCAAATAAAGTCTAGAGTTGGAAGAGACACAAAGATCCAACCAATCCAAGCCCCTGCCATTCAGGACACATCATTCAAAGCTCTCCTATAGATGGGCATCCTAACCTTACCAAACTGAAACCCTAACCCTAACCCTAACCCTAACCTAAACCTAACCCTAAACTTAACCTAAACTCTAACCCAACCTAACCCTAACCTAACCCTAACCCTACCTTAACCCTAACCAAACCTTGACCCTAAGCTGACCCTTAAACAAACCCTAACCCAACCCTAAACCCTAACCTAACCCTAACGTAAGCCTGACCCTACCCTAAACCTAACCTTAACCTAAACCCTAACCCTAACCCTGACCCTGACCCTAACCCTAACCCTAACCCTTAACCCCAACCCTAACCACAACCCTAACCCAACCCTAAACCCTAACCCTAACCCAAACCTAACCCTAACCCTACCTATAACCCCAGATGAGCCAGACAGAGCCAGACAAACCAGACAGAGCCAGACACAGCCAGTAGACCCAAACAGAGCCAGATAGAGCAGACAGAGTAGAGCACTGTCAATGTCAAATAGAATCGTAGAGTTGGAAGAACCACAAGATCCAAACAATCCAACCCCCTGGCATTCAGGAACAATCATCAAAGCTCTCCTGATAGATGGGCATCCTAACCCTAACCCAACCCTAACCCTAACCTAACTTTAACCCAGATAGAGCAGACAGAGCAGACAGAGCCAGATAGAGCCAGACAGAGCAGGATAGAGCCAGAGAGAGAGCATGCATAGTCAGAAGAATCGTAGAGTTAAGAGACCACAAGATC
Source organism: Sceloporus undulatus (assembly GCF_019175285.1). NCBI lineage: Eukaryota > Metazoa > Chordata > Lepidosauria > Squamata > Phrynosomatidae > Sceloporus > Sceloporus undulatus. The sequence goes on from NC_056523.1 coordinate 256,129,291, forward strand.
AACCAATCAAGCCCCTGCCATTCAGGAACACATCTCAAGCTCCTGATAGAGGGGCATCCTAACCTTACCCAAACTGAAACCCAACCCTAAACCCTAACCCTAAACCTAACCCTAACCCTAAACTAACCCAACACTCCCTACCCTAATCTTGACCTAACCTGACCTAACCTAACCCTAACCTTAACCCAAAACCCTAACCTAAATCCGAACCTAAACCCGAACCTTACCCTAACCGTAAGCCTGACCCGAACCCTAAACTTAACCCTAACCCTACCTTGACCATAAGCCTGACCTAACCGTAACCCAACTAACCTAACGTAGCCTGACCCTAACCCTAACCCTAAACCCTAACCCTAAACCTATCCAAACTGACCCTAACGCAACCCTAACCCTTAACCCAACCCTCCCCTAAGCCTAAAACCCTAACCTAACCTGAACCTGAACCCTAACCCTAACCTAACCCTAACACCAACCCTAACCCTAACCCTAAACCCTAACCTAAACCCTAACCCTAACCCTAAATCGGACCCTAAACCAACCGACCTAAGCCTGACCCTAACCCTAACCCTAACCCTAAACCCTAACCCTAACCCTAAGCCTCAGCCTGACCCCTAACCCAACCCTAACACTAACCCTAAACCTAACCCTAACTCAACCCTAAACCTAGCCCTAAACCTAAACCTACCCCAGATAGAGTGAGACAGAGCCAGACAGAGCCAGATAGAGCCAGACAGAGCCAGACAGAGCCAGATAGAGCCAATCAGAGCCAGACAGTTACTATTTGTTCTTGCTGTTGTGCACCTTCAAGTCATTTCTGACTTATGGCGACTCTATCATAGGGTTTTCTTGGCAAGTTTCTTCAGAGGGGGCTTGCCATTGCCATTCTCTGAGGTTGAGAGAACGTGATTTGGCCAAGTTTAGCCAGTGGGTTTCCACGGCCGAGCCAGAATTCAAACCCTGGTCTTCTGGTGTTCTAATCTAACACTCAAACCATTACACCATGCTGGCCCTCATTTACTATTTAAGTTATGTCTATGTTTTAATGGCACTACTGGACCAGTTGATACTATTTAATGCTAATTCTTCTACTTGCAAAAACAGTTGTATTTTTTTTTGTTAGCCTAGATTCAAAATTAACATAATATGTTAAGAAAAAGGACACCATCAGATTTATGAAAAATATTAAATAGCTACATTAAATAGTCTTTGTCAATAACTGGGAAACGTTAATCTTTTTCAGTGCTGGGGTGGCCAAGGAGCATTTTTTCAACCATACAAGTATCTTTTTAGTTAAGCAAATTATGAGGATGTGCATAGAGTTCTCTTTTCATGTGCTTCTCATGTGCCTAAGCGTCCACTTGCTTACTTCAATAGGTACCTGACACAGTCCCTGTTTGTTTCTTCTCAACACTCAACATTCTCAAGAGCTTTGTGGTACCGTATTAAATGTCAGTTGACTTGCTAGCTGCACATATGGCAAACATCCTGTATGCAGATCAAACTTTGAGACAATCCACTCCACCTCTTTTCTTCCTCTACAAATTTAGTGCTGTCAGTTATTCCTTACCCATCTCAGGCAAATATTGGGAAGGCCTGGACTTGGATGGCAAGGGCAGGGGCGGGGGGCAGGCTCCATTTTTCACTGTTTGCATGAGACATTGCTTTTGTTAACATTTAGCAGTTGAGGCCTGGTTCTAAAGATAAACTATTGTGAAATTTCATCCCCATAAACACAACATTTTACTCTTCTGCTCTGGAAATCCAGAAAAACTGGGCTCCAGATCATGTCCTGGGGTTTTCTCAATGTACATCAAATGTAGCATGGAAAATGTTTTTCCTCTGCTTCACCACACATTCGCATTGCTCCAGTGAAAAAACAGATGAGGCATTTCAGAATGCTATTTGCGGTGGGGCCTCAGCTATATGGTCTGAAATGGTTTAGTGCTGAGCTTTATTCAATTTCATGTTATGTAGAAATTCAGATGTTAAGCAGATGTGCTCATTCAACAGAGAGAGAGGGTGGGAGGGTGGGTTTCTCGTGGATTTCCTATGAGAGCAGCTTAGCTCCCACGATAAATATGGTCTTTTCCGTGAATTAACTGAAAAAGTTTTACTGTCCTAAGTGTTTTATGGACATGTTACCATATATTATCACCATCAGTAGTGCTGATAAGGGCACATTTCGCTTGTTAGATATAGCAAGGGAAAATACAAAACAATAAAAATCATCTGTTAGAGGAGATGCAAGCACTGGTCACCTCCACTAGCAACTACCATAGAGATTGTAATCATTGTACCTGAATGCAAGTTGTGTGCTTTCCAGTTTCTACACTTAAAAGAGAATTCGTGAAGAGAGAAGTCTGTGTTAGACTGCCTTAGCAATTCTCATCAGTCTTTCTGTAGTTCCCACCAACTGTTTATAGGGGAAGGGTGAGAATATTGCTAAATCTTGTCAGTTCTTTCCTCTTCCCTTCATCTCTTCCACCCACGGGTTCCTTGAGAAGGACAAACACAAATAATTCCTATTATAATTATGAAGATGCTATTTAGATCTAAAGCATATTAACAGAACCATTGCACTAATAGCTGAACGGTGAGCCAGAAAAAATCCCACTGATTCCATGGGTTTGAGCTTATTGAGACAATAGAATTCAAGTCTTAGCCGCCTACTTCTTTGTGTTTCACCTTTATGCCTGTTATTTTTGAGCAGGATTCAAATCTAGTCATATAATGGTCCCTTGGTATCCCCTGGAGTTTTGTTCCAGGACCCCCGTGGATACCAAAATCTGTGGGGGCTCAAGTTCCTTCAGTCCCAGAAATCATGTCCTTTTTTGCTTATTAAAGCCTCCAATATATTAAATGGCTTTAGTGTACATATTTTACATTTCAAATACTATTTATTTTGATATTTAGGTTGCTGCGTCCACTTAATTTACTACTATAGCACTATGATTGCACTTTAATTGCCATGACAACATCCTATGAAACCCTGGATTTATAGCTTGGGGATGTCCTACAGCTCTCTCAGTGAGAATTCTAAATGTGTCTATATGGTAATTTGCCTATGGACTTAATGATGACCCCAGGAAGTTTAGAGCATTTTCTGAGACAAGAAATTCTTAAAGGTGGTTTTGCCAGCCTTCTTCTGAAATATAGCCTACAGCACCTGGTATTTGTTGACAGTCTAATAAGTCAGAACTCCTGTCTGCACAGGCCAAATAATGTAGCCTCTCCCATCCTCTCGGGGGGAGACCAGATGGCATATGGTCTAAAGAGTCAGCCTTTTCAGCACTGGCACCATGATGCACCTGTCTTACCATGGATTTTAAAAAGTCTCCAATTGTTCCAGATCTTCCCAGAAGATGCAGAGCCCTCCATGGCAACACCAGACATCTGTTTGGAATTTGTCCCACTCTGCCACTTATTGTGCCCACTGCTGCCACCAGTCACTCATTCACTTGCCATGTGATTGAGGCTGGGCACTTCATTCTGACCTTAGAGTGAAATGACTCCTCGCAGTGATGGACTTGCTGGGACATTCAGTGGGACCTGTTACCAGCACTGATGCCTTAAAATCCTAAATGTGTATGACTTTTCTTCTGATGACCCTATGCAGAGAGCCTGATGGGATACCTGACGTAGAATTCTCCATCACTGCAAGACGGACAGGTCACGTAGGCTATTGAAACATAGATCAAAGAGGCTCAGATAGGAGTTGCCAACAGAAAAGAGTCATTTACACCTTTGAGGCAGATTTATGGCCAGGATGCTTTGCCAGGCCGGAACCATTCTCACCTTGAAGACTTCTATAGATCAAGCAATCTTTAATATGTAGATTTGGCTTTGCTTTGAAATGTGGAAACAACTCTTCGCCTGAGGCAAGATGTTGCCTATTTAAGGTCCCTCAAATCTTTTGTCTATGTTCCATGTTAGAATTCAGACAGGCTTCATGTCAGTCTGAGTTCTGATATAGTTCCAATCCACTCCCCCTCCTTCCTTCCCCTCCATGTTGCTGAGTCTTCATCAATCTGGACCTGGAGCACCACCAATACAGGTGAATATAACCATTAGAAAAGCCTCATGTTATCTATCCAACGTTAACTTACTATATTCCTGAGTTCTTGGATGATTGTGTGAGTGTATGATTGTCTTATGTGTGAATGAATAATAAACAGTATTCAGTTTTCATAAAACTTGTCTCTGTTGACCTATTTACCTTGGCTACCTTCGTATACATAGGATAGAGACCGCTCCTCTGTTTGAGCTAATGATAAATTCCCCAGACCAAGGTCTCCTTATTTACAGACCCCTCACAATGATGCAGCTCCAGGGCCAATATACTCCAGGTTGCCCCATTATTATTAGAGCCTGGATCAAGGGATAGATCTGCTACAAATATTACAGACAGAGTCATGACACCCACCCAAGCATGAATGATTTTGAGAACTGGCTTGCATTTTGTGGCTCCAATTATTTTTTCTTTCTTTTTTCCTTTCTTCCTTTTCACATTAAATTCACCTTTAGGAGAAGTCATTAAAATATATATGTATGGCCAAACCAAACACAGCCTTTTACACAATTAACTGAACAAATTATTTTTAAAAATAAATGAGTGGCATGGGGAGACTAGTCCACAATTAGAAGACTGGCAGTGAGTTAGTTGTCTCAATCTGCATTGGGACCCTATGGCTTCAATATGAGTTGACTCATCATTCAACAATTGGTTCCATGAGTTAACTCTAGCTGGGACTAGCAGTAGGATTCAGCCTAAAAATGGCCATTTGTACTGGAATGGGGAAAAAAATGTGAGAGTAGAGGCTTTCCTTGCAAGTCATGGAGGACACAATCCACACTGCAGCTGAGGGGAAAGGATTCAAGCCCATCCAACTCTCCTCTAAGCCCTGATCCAGATCAGGGCTTTTGCACCTGCTCTTCACATTTTTTAAAAAAAGCATTCACTCAATTGCTAATTGTGTAAATGGCATTGTATGTACTTTGGCCCTGTGGCATCAAATTAAATCTCTACGGATGGTTTGTAGTACTTCCTTAATAGTTTGATATATTCAGCAGAAATATTTTTGTTTCTTCCCACATGGCAGGAGATCAAAAGCTACTGATAAAATGCAGATGTACACATGTTATTCTAATCCAAACCACGTGAACCACAAGCAAACAGTACCTAACTATTTAGAAGTGTATGATTTGTAAGCAGCTTTAAAGACAATGTACATCAGATTGCAATATATGCTTGGTCGTTTTCCTTTCACTAAATCACACCCTACTGTGTTCATGCTCTGTACTTAAACTGAGAATTACAGTCTCCACTTGTGCTGCCTCACTGGCTGGTGCAGGCAGAGAGGAGTATAAGGCCAGATCACTTCAATTGTTCCACTTATTTTCTTCCTGTAATAAAGATCATGTCACTCATAGCAATTCAGCTTCCTAGAGAGAACAGTGGTTCTTGATTTGCTATCATCCAGATGTGTAGATTATACATCCCACTATCCACAGCCAATGGGAATGTTTGTTGGGGATAGTGAGATTTGTAGTTTTAAATATCCAAAAGTGGGGATAAAAACACCTACAGCAGAAAAGAGAAGTAGCAGAAAAGCATGGGTGGTGTTATCAAAAGGTTCTGCACATGTCTCTGTGAACAAGGATATATCCCATTTCTGAAGAATACACACAGGGATGCAATATGATCACATGAAACAATGAATTGTACAGTTGACTCTTGTAGCCCCAAGAAATTGGTAGCCAGAACATCTCCATGCTGACAAATCTGTACTGAAAATTCGTACTTTCGTTCTTTTCCATTTCCTGATGGAACTGGGAAGCCATCCCTTGCCCATCCTTGACTCTCACTTCCACCACCATCACAGGCTCACCTGGTGAGGACATGAGAGAGAGCCTTTTCAGTGGTTGCTCCCATTTTCTGAAATCCCCTTCCATAGGAAGCTAGGCTCCCCCCCCCCATACAAACACCTTTCCTTATGCTGGCAGGCAGAAACATTCTTATTTAAGCAAGCTTTTTAATGCTTAAGAAGGGAAGGTTTTTAATACAGATGTATGTTTTATCCAATTTTAACCTTTGTATGGTTTTTAATAAGTTTTATAGTGTTTTAATGTGGTGTTTTTTTGTAAATGTTTTTAATGTGTTATGGAAGCTGCCTTGGGCCCTGGCCTGGGAGAAAGTTATCATAGAAATACAGTAAGTAAATAAATAAAATATTAGTAAGATGATGCCAAACAAGAGTTGTGTTACATTTTCTGAGGAAATGGAGAGCACAGTGGTTATGTTCTAGCAGAAGGTACAATATGAGATTCCATTTATCATACTCAAAAAGTTTGACTTACAATAAAATATTGCAACATAGAGCAGGGATGTATCACTTTGATTATTTCATCCTTACACACAAAGGCAAAAAATTACTATTGTTTTCTCCCCACTCAAGGAAAAAAATAAATTTTAGCAGAGTGTTCTCCCTGTATTGAAGCATTTCAAAGTAGTCAATGGGATTTTTCTGCAAAGGAAAACATGTGGAGGTATTTTTCCCCACCCTCCAAAATTCTCTTTCTCCCCCCAAAAGGTGTTTCCTGTGCCAAAAGAAAGAAAGAAAGAAAGAAAGAAGAGCATTTTGTGAACATTTTTTGTGCAGAAAAATATCAAATATGTTTTAAAAGGTCATATGCAGAAAAATCCTCCAGAACATTTTGGAATATTTGAATACTGGGAGGAAATGTGCAAAATACTTGCTGCTCTATTATTCTTCTCAACGGAGTGTGCTAATTGTTGGGAAACCCATTTTTCAACCAGGTAATGAATTCTAAAAGGGATGCGGTGGTTTAAGACGCTGACTCTGTTGATTGCAAGATTGGCAGGTTGGCAGTCTGAGTCCCGGTTGCCGCATAATGAGGTGAGCTCCCATCACTAGTTCCAGCTTCTGCCAACCTAGCAGTTCAAAAGCATGCAAAAATGCAAGTAGATAAATAGGTACCACTTTGGTGGGAAGGTAAACAGCGTTCTGTGCAATCATTCTGGCCACATGATCACAGAGTTATCTCTGACAATGCTGGCTCTTCAGCTTAGTAACGGAGATTAGCCCTGCCTCCTATGGTTGGACATGACTTGGAAACTTTGTCAATGGAGAATACCTTTACTATTACCTTTTAATGAATTCTAGAGAATATTCTTTCCATCTGGACTGTTCAGCTTACTATAGCCAGCCATGCTATCTTCTAGAACACTCCATTCCATTTGCCTTCCTGCCTGTTGTAGTTGTCTGCAGAAGTCCCTCTGGCCTTTGCAAAACGCTGGATAATTGCTTAGCCGACATCTCTCTATCATGATTTCCCCAATCAGCTGTTCTGGATTAATTCTTGCTCTCATCTTCCTAGTGTTAAGCAATATCCTGTTCTGGTTTATTATTTTTTTCCCCAAGGAAAAAGGCCACTGTGACATAAAGAAGATGTTGACCCAAGTTACTGATGTTGCTCAGGGCGTTGACTGCTGGTGCAGATTCTCTCAGTCATACAGTTCTATGAGGCAAGAGATGCTTCATATTCCATTCCTGGCATGGAGGCTTACCATATTGGAAGTGACTGGCGTGCAGATGATGCACCAAGTGAACCAGCCTTCAATTTCCACAATTAGCTCAGTTATTTCTGTCAGGTATGTAGGCCAGTATTTCCCACGATGCCACCAGCCATGGGTGTTCACCGCATTGGTCAGCAGATGAATCACATGTGATGTAAACTCTTTCACAGAAGTTGAATGTAAAATTTTAAGTGATGCACACTTCCTGTGGAGCGCCTTCCATCTCATGGGGACTTTTTGGAGTAAACTCTGAGCACTCCCATTAGTGTAAGAAAAGGGGGGGGGAGAGGCTGCCACACTTTACAGAAAGGGTTAGAGAAAACATCTGCAGAGCATTTCCTTTTTGTCAGTGTTGCAAAGTCTGCAATTTTTCAATCACTGTTAAGTAACAATAACAACAGACCTCTAGCTCTTTGGGGAAATCTTTGGCTGGCCATTTCCATTTAGATTTTTTTGAGTAACTGTAGAGTCTTTCATTGACGAGGACTCGGCATTCCCACAGAGTGTTCCAACTTGATGGGAAAAAAAGTTAATGACACTAATATCTGGCACTAGTTCCCAAACTGAAATGTCTCTATTGACCACCAGACAACATACCAAGAGGAAGAAGCTTCTAGGAGCACTGTATACTGCAAATGGAAGGGATAATAATAGCTCAACCAGAAATGTGTAGCTAGAGAACTGGCTGAATGTTTAAGTCAATATGTGAAGCTTTGTTCCTCTGCATTTCTGCATTTAGCCTTCATTGTTGCTCAGAACTTAGAAAAGTTAATCTTTTGGACTTTGTTGTTGTCGTTGTTGTTAACTGCCATCAAATCAACTTCAATTTGTGGTGACTCTATGGCTGTATCCACACCACAGAAATAATCCAGGCTGACACCATTTTAACTGCCATGGCTCAATGCTGTGGAATTCTGGGAATTGTAATTTGTTGTGGCACCAGGGTGCTATGACAGAAAAGGTAAATGTCTCACAAAACTACAATTTCCAGAATTCCATAGTATTATGCCATGGGAGTTAAACTGGTGTCAACCTGGATTATTTCTACAGTGCAGATGAAGTTATGAATGAGAGACCTCTAAGGACATTAAACGTGGGAGTTTAATGTGATTTAAGGTTGCCAGTACTGATTAAAGTTGGATTTACCTTCACGATGACTAACCATTTAATAGCTGATTCAGTAGGAGCATACTAGATGGGACTAACCAACTGGATTCCAGGCATTATCTCAAATGCTGCCTTCTTATAGATGAATAGTCATGTGAACCATCTTCATTTCTATCATACATCATTTTAGAACAAGTGTATAAATACTCCAGGGTTTGTTTAGCATTTGTTTTCTGTAGAAATGACATTCAAATGGTTTGACCAAAGAGAGTAGCTAATTGCTTTGATATGACTCCTGACCTTAGTGAGAAGAATATAAAACTTTGGATGACATTCAAAGATGACTTTTTCAATAGGGGATGTTAAATGTCAAGTGCACATTACACAGATCATATGGACCCGGTCAGTTTTGTTACTATCTTATCCTTAATAGTAAGAGTGAAGATTTTGCTTCTTTTATCAGTATATCTGTGTCTGTCAGACTATATCAGCTGTGAATATGCCACTTCGAATTCTCTGTGTTATGGGCAATAAAATATATGCTCTATGAATGATGCTAATAGAAACTACTGGGCTAGATAGACTATGGGTCTGTCCTGGGCAGCTTCTGGAGTATTCTGATTCCAAAGCTGCCTCAACTTTCCAAAGCTGCCTCAACTAAGCTGCCCCATTATCTGCATTTTCCAGAGAATCACCAGTGGTCCTCTACACAAAATGTCCCAATGTGGCAGTGGCATGGTGACAGTGCAAGCCACTCCTACGAGGCCAGAAACAAGGTGCACAGTATCAATCACATGGCTGGATACCTTTTGACCTCAGAGGAGTGACTCATGTTGGCAGGCAGTACCGTGGGATGTGTTGCTCTGTAGTGCTCCAGATATTCTGGGAGAATTCAGAGCAAAAGGTGAGTCTTTACATTTGCATTAAATCAGGGATGCCGTTTACCATGTGTAGACAGTCTGCAGTTGAATAAGGCCTTCACCCCTGCACTGTCTGGACATGGCAATGCAAAGGCAGGGGCGGGGGAACTGGGTGTTGTTCAGCCAGGTGTCCCCCATCCTATATTGTGCAATTCATTTTTCTGCCCTAAGTGCTGTACCTTACATTTCCCCAGTTGAATTTCATTTTGTTTTCTCAGCCCAGCTTTCTAGTCTATTCAGATCATTTTAAATTTTGATCCTGTCCTCAGGAGTATTAGCTACTCCCCTAATTGGTGTCATCTGCAATTGATGAGTATGCCCAAATTCTGTCATCCAAGTCATGATAAAGATGTTGGGGGCCCCATTGGTCATTTCTCTCCAGGATGAAAAGGAGCCATTGTTGACACCCTTTGGCTTCGGCCAGTCAACCAATTACAAATCCATGTAATAGTTACTTTGTCTAGCCCACATTTCACTAGCTTGTTTGCAAGAATGTCATGGGAAATTTTGTCAAAGGCCTTACTGAAATCAAGATATGTTATATTGACAGCATTCCCTTCATCTACCAGCTGGTAATTTTATCAAAGAAAGAGATCAGATTTGTCTGGCATGACTTGTTTCTCTGAAACCCATGTTGACTCTTTGTGATTATGGAATTGCCTTCTAAAGGTCACAGACTCTTTGTTAATTATCGCTCTAGAACCTTTCCTGGTTATTGATGTCAGACGAACTGGATGATAATTGTTGGGATTCTCTTTTTCCCCCCTTTTGAAGATGGGAAAAAACATTTGCCCTCCTCCATCTGCTGGGACTTCTCCTGTTCTCCAGGAGTTCTCAAATGTTATTGCCAATGGCTCCGTATTACATCTGCAGTTTTTTAATACTCTTGGATGTAATTCATCTGGTCATGGAGACTTATTTCATTAGATTAACAAGGTATTCCTGTACTATCTCTTTGCTTATCTGTGGTGAATTCCCTATTCTGTCCTCTGCTCCATTATCCTCAAGTGAGCACCCTTTTCTTTTCTGAGATACAGATGCAAAGAAGGTGTTGAGAATTCTGCCTTTTCTCTGTCTTCTGTTAGCATTTTGCCATCTTCTCCACGCAGTGATCCTACCATTTCCTTTTCTTCTTTTTGCTGTGGACATATCTTAAAAGCCCTTTTTGTTGTTCTTAACCTCTCTAGCAAGCCTGAGTTCATTCTGTGCTTTAGCTTTTCTGACTTTACCCCTACACGGCTAGCTATTTGTTTGAATTCCTCTTTGGTGATTCCCCCTTTTTCCATTTCTTATGCATGTTCTATTTAAAACTCAGCTCAGTTGAAAGTTCCTTAGTCATCATCCTGGTTTCTTGAGACACCTCCCATTTTTCTTCCTCACTGAACTGTTTGAAATTGTGCCTTCAGTATCTCCCTTTTGAGAAATCCCATCCGTCCTGAACTCCCTTCCCTTTTAGTATTTCTGACCACAGGATCACCCTCAATACTTCTCTAAGTTTACTGAAATCCGCTCTCCTAAAGTCTAGAATGACTGTCTGACTATGCCTGGCTTCTCCTTTCCATTGTAAACAAACTCCAGGAGTACATGATCACTCCTACCTAAGGAACACACCACTTGCACCCATTAACCAAGTCATCCTGTTGGTTGGATCAGATCTAAAATAGCTGACCCCCTTGTTGCCTCTTCCACCTTTGGAAAATGAAATTGTCTTCAAGGCAAGTGAGGAATTGATAAGGGAAAGAGCTCAAATCAATCTCTAGCTGCAAACTCCAGAACAATCCCTTCTTGGCCTACTTCTCTGGTGACATTCCTCCATCTGTCTGCCTCCGTGTATGTGAAGTGATCTCCTCCGCTACAGCATCTTCCTCTGTGTGGTCCCCGTCCAAGACTGTTTGTTCCGTTCTTTCAAAGAAATCCACTTGCTCCCTAATATGCTGAAATGTAGCAACTCTGGACTCCAGCTGCTGGACTTTCTCCTCCAAGAGTGCTACCAAACTTGCAACTTGGTGCATGTGAAGTTCTCCCCAACTGTAGGCAAGAAAGCAAACATCCCGCAAGTGTTGCAAGTGACTGCAGCAGTTCTGTCAGTGTCCATACTGAGAAGTCTTAAATAATTACTGAAACAAGACTGTGAGCTTCCTCCTCAAAATATCCTCAGTTAACACCAATGTTAAGGCCATAATAGCAGCCATCACACCACATTAGGGACAATGGGCATTTTTTCATATCCTAGGTACAAAGTTCTGACTATAAAATGTTTTCTTTTGGCCTTTGCACTATTTAAAAATATTAAGAACTGATTCAGTACAGAATAATTGGCTTAAGTTGGAAATATCAGAACTCTTCTTCACTGGAAGATTTAAACAGAGGATGAATGGTTGTCTTTGGGGACCCTGTAACTGTGGATTCCGTACTTGGGCGGGAGTGGAGTAGCTCAACTTCAGATCCCTTCCAATTCTATGGATCTATGATTTTATCATTCTAAGTTTGTATGAGATCAGTTCAAAACAAAAGGACTTATGTTAATTTCCTTATCTACATTTATTTCCATTATACACATTCATTTGAACCTGATCATCCAGTATTTGTATGCTGAGCTTTATTGACAAAGTCCAAATACCATCCAGATGTAGATTGTTTGCCATTTGGCATTCTGAATAATTAAAAACGTTGTTCATCTATTCCTTGTGTGTCGTGTAGGAAAGAAAAATTTCAACATATTTATCAAACATTTGACACACAACAACTGCCTTCATTGGCTAATAAAAGGAATAGATTTGCATGTTTGTCTGCATTTCAATTTATACCATCTAAGGCATAATTAAACACTACTTGATCAGGGCACTTGTACATTTACTTTGTACCTTGTGATCGCAGAGTAATAATCTGATCCAAAGTGCAGAAATTAGTTGGAATGACACATTATACTAATTGGCATGGGACCAGTTTAATTTGATGAAAGCACTTGGAAATGTTTTAGAAGTCCAAGATTCCTTTATGTCCAGAGAATTCAAATGATCCATAAAGACAATAACAGTTTTATCCCCCACAAATACTTTCTAAACATAAAGCAATGTGCTGTTCTTTGAAACACTGACTGTTTGCCCAGATAATTAGAAGATCAATCACCGTTTCTGTCAGTTTATTATCAACAGACAATCCTGTCCCACTTGTCAGAACAGCTTGTAAGAAAGACTCTGCTAACAGCAAAATACATCATGCCAGTCTTTGCCTATGATGGAAGTCAAGAGGTGATGGTAGTTGCAGAAGCTCTTCCCTGATGTTTATATTTTTTTCTAATTTGTCATTTCTTCCTTTCCTTCTATGAAACAATGCTACAAATATAGCACAACCTTTACAAAAAATGTGACAGATACCATCACTCTCTCCGAGTTGGCCTATGTTCCCATGACAACTATAATAATGTAGTTGAAGGGAATCTAACAACACACAGGGATGCTTAAACTCTCACAAGCCCAAAACATGAATGAAAGCCAAAGAAGAGTGGGATGATGCACTGATTTATGGGGGTATGGAATAAGACATTGGGACCACATCCCTAAGTAGCTTGGCCAATAGTCAAGGTTATGGAAGTTGTAATCCAAAATATCTGGAGAGCACCAGATTTGGTAAGTCGTTTTAGGAGTGTGATGTTACTGAATGGTCACAGATACTAACTATCAAATGGTCACAGATATGCGGAGAGGTAAATACGTCAACAAAAGATAAACATACAGAGTTTGATAAAGAAGATGCATCTTCTGAATTCCTTAGAGGTTTTTATTATTCCTTCTTGCATTTTTATCCTGTCCTTCCTCTTAAAAATAGTGCTCAAAGTAACTAACAAAACTGTATAACCCATTAACACCATTAAACAAACATAAAGGTCAATAGCCTTTAGAAACTAAAGTTTGAAGTAAAATTTCTTTGTACCATCTAAATACCTCAATAGTGGGAACAGATCTTGTCTTGAAAGTGTTCCACTTATACAGTCAGCCCTCTGTATCCAGACTTTTTTAATCCACAGATTCAACACCACCCTCCCCTTCCTAAAATTCCAAAACCATTGGTGCTCACTATTTTTATCTGTGGGATGCTATTGTATATGATGGGACTTGAGCATCCACGACTTTTGGTATCCACTGGAGTTAGGGTTGCCATAGCTGAGGACCTCCAAACCGGGACAAATGTAGGACAAGGTTTAAAAATGTAGGACCTTTTTTAAACATTTCTCGGCCAGGAAATTAAAAAAAAAGGTCCTACATTTTTAAAACCTTGTCCTCCTTCTCCTTCCCGGCTTGGGAGGAAGCCTCGACCTGCTCCCAGGCCAGGAAAGAGCGCGAGGGCCGCTTTCCTGCCCGCGCGCAGGGCTAGGACAGAGGAGCTCGGCCCCTTGGGCCAGCCAGCCATTGGCCGGCTGGCCAAAGGGGACGGGCTCCTCTTCCCTTGCGCGCGCCGCCCCGGCCGCAGCATGGGCCAGCGGCAGTGCATGCACACCCCCCACTTGCGCACCCTCGTGTGGGGCTTCCCAAGGAGCCCTTGCGCTGAGGGGGAGGGGGAGGATGAAGATGAGGAGGAGGTGGAAAGGTGAGTCAGTGGCCATTTCAGGTCTGCCTTGGGGGGTTTTTTAAATTAATTTTTAAAAATATAAAATACTTGTTTTTTGTTTTTTTATTTTATTAATTTTTATTATTGCTTGTATTTATTTTTTTACATTAATTTTTATTATTAAATATATATACCCCTGCCTTGTTTTTTATTTTTTTCCAATTATTTTTTATTATTAAATATATACAAGTGCATTTTCTTTGTATTTATGGTGCTTTGAATGCTAACAAGTCTGCCTTTCTTGGACAATTATAGTGATGATGATGATGATGATGATGATGATGATGATGATGATGATGATGATG
>NC_056523.1:256143837-256202160 GCF_019175285.1 Sceloporus undulatus
GTGATATCAACAAGCCTCTGAGGCACAGCCAATGTAACTTGCTGTGATTTTTACAAACTCATGCACAGTGAAGAAAAACCACAGTCCCTTGACCAAGTACACACTTTTGAGAAGTACAGTTGAACCCGAGGGCAAGTACATTTCTGCCATCTGTCTAGGAATGATGCCAAAATGTCCTCCATTTTGATCATGCCTAAAAAAAATGCATTTATATTAACATTTTTTAAAACCCTCAAATTTTTTGCGTGTCCTCAATTTTTAAAAAATGTGTCCTACATTTGAAAATGTTGCCCTACATTTGTCCTACATTTGTCCTGGTTTGGAGGTCCTGACATGGGTCCAATTTTTTTGCAGGGGAGTGTAGTGGGGGTTGTGTCTCCCCAGTTCTCCCAAGGGAGTCATGCAGCCCCCTAGCCTCCCAAAGTTGCCTAAATCTAGGCCTTATGGCATCCCTTACTGCTTGAGCTATCAGAGCTGCTTTCCTGAAGCTGGTGGTCCTCCAAATATTTTGTATTTACACCTCTTTCTGAGCATAGCACCCCTTCTGAGACTCCAGTGAATTGCAAGATTACCACCACCACAAAAAAGCAACAAAAATCATTGCAATTCAAAACAGCCATCCCACCACGACATTTTAAACAGCACTGCTAAGCATGGTCATGACTGACATTAGACTAAGTGGCCCTTACTACTCTTCAGAGAGCACCCATTGATGCCATCTTCCCCTCTGCCCCATTGAAATGAGGAGTACACAGTAGCAAAATTCACATCCTCACCCCCAACAGAGAAGGCAAGAAAGAAGGAGTATATGAAAATGGTATTCATGCATTGCTGGTATAAACACAAAGCTGGTTATTTCCCAAACTAGCCAGTTTTGTAGACCTGGCTCCTGGTATAATAGTGACAGTATGGATGTATCTTCCTTCTTTAGGCATGTGTTTGTATGGCCAAGTGTGTCCCTTTTGTCATGCAAAAAAAGAAAGAAAAGCCTCAGCTGTTGCAAGTTCTGCTACTGTATCCCTCCTCCTCCTCCTCCTCCTCCTCCTCCTCCTCCGTTGCACTGGGTGCATGCAATTCTGCTCCAACCTTCTTCTCCTTCTGCAGTGAGGGCAGAATATCACTTTTGTCAGTACCTCATTCTCATTCTCATGGATGGACTGTAGTGCAGTGGGTGGGGGTGATTCTTTTCTTTTCACTTCAGATGATGAGAGAGCTTGTTCCATCTCTGATGCTAAGGGCAACAGATGGCAAGAAAACTATGGAACTATTCTCTTGCTTAAAAGCAGAAAAAGAAAAGAAACACATTTTAGAAATATGGGCCCAACACTGGAAAAGCTCTGTCTCTTCCACTTTACCTTCTTACTAGTCCTACAAGTTGGGCCTCTACAGCTGATCTTTTTGTTTGGGGAAGAGTTACACAAATGCAGGCATATGTCAAAGATCTGGGATTTCATCATTTCAAGTATACCTTCCGCCAATGTAGATAGCAATTATTTCACAGCATCATTGTATTTACAAGCACAATAATTTTTCTCCCTGCATCATCATGCTTCCAGGTATGGAAGAAGCCATATACACTCCAATGTATTTAAGTAAACTCTTCCAAGGAAAAACAATAGGGTCTACTGTCTATGACTATGAACACAGATTATGTTCAACAGAAAATATGAAGCAACTAGGCAGCAAGTCTTAAAGAATTTTTCTCTCTCATCATTTTCACCATGTGTTTGGATTGAATACTAGCTTCACGTTGTGCTCATTATGGATTCCCAAAGCCCAGAAGCCACAACATTGGTTTTAAATGACTTTGTGCAGATATATTTTGGCTTATATGTGTGTTTGGGGCATTTGTAGAACATTGCTTCTTCAAATATCAACTTTCCAAAATCAGCCCAAATGGTAATGCTGCATTTCAGTGTTGTTGGTGTTTTTTGGTTAGGTTTTATTTGAAACATCTGTAGCTCATCTTTATACCCATTCAGGTTTCCTCAGATGGCAAGCAATGTCATAAATTAGCTCTCTAAATATGTTGACTAGCTCTTATTGGGAACCCCCCTCCACCTATAGTCCCCTTTCAGTAAAAAAAAGAGAAAAGCCTTACACACACACACACACAGACACACACACAAACTATATTTACTGAAATAGATGGTAGATAGATAGATAGATAGATAGATAGATAGATAGATAGATAGATAGATAGATAGATAGATATTTTTCTAACATTAATCCATCTCATGTGGTAACTAGCAGCAATTAAAACCATTCATAAAAGACAATAAGATGAGAAAAGAACAATAGAATAAAGATGAAAATATGCTCTACAAATATATTGAATAAAACTCAAGAAGCAAATACCTCTCTGGATAATAAGATTTTCCCTCCATATAGTGACATGGTATCTGACATCAGAGTTAGGAAACTTAATAGGCAAGGGTTAATCGCTTAATGAACCATGAATAAGCTAAAAAATCTGATTCCCTAACATTAGGAAGGGGGTTGAAGTTTAACTATGAAATTTATATTAAATTGTCACTTAGGATTAAGTTTAAAACATGCATTCAGACCATTACAGAATGAAAAAAAATGTTATCAATGATTTTATTCACATCCACACTTAGTTATAATAAATTTGAGTTGTCCCTTTTTGCTACAAAATGTCTAACTTCATTGTAAACTTTATTTTGTGAAGTCGAAGGCTTTCACGGCCGGCATCCATAGTTTTTTGTGGGGTTTTTGGGTTATGTGACCGTGTTCTGGAAGAGATTATTCTTGATGTTTCACCAGCATCTGTGGCTGTAAAGATGCCAGTCACAGATGCTGGTGAAATGTTAGGAATAAACTCTTCCAGAATACAAACACCTAGCCCCCCCAAACCCCCAAAATTTCTATCACTGTGAGAAAATGACAGCCAACCTCCCTTCCTGTGGCAATGAGTTCCATAGTATAGGTATTGCCACTGAAAAGTTCTTTTGTTGTGTCAAATGAAACTTCTAAGATTGGTAGGTCTCAGTTTTCCTTTCACTAGCTAGTAAATCTAAGGGCTGGAACAGATCAACAAATTAAGCTGCCTTCTGGGTGGCTTGGAAGTGCAGCATTTACACACCATATGCTCCCAGGCCACCTGGAAGCTGCCCAGCCAATTCCATGGGGACAGCTTCAGGATACTCCGGGAGCATGGTGTTTATATGCCGCATGCCACCAGAGTGCCCAGAAACCACCTTGGGATTGTGGGCAGGCTGCTTAAGGTGGCTTTTTACTGGCCCAAATAGGAACAGATCTTTTCCACTCCTATTTGGGCTGGGTCTGGGGAGGATTGGAGTTGCAGTGTGTGGTTGTTGCTGCTCTGGACCAACCAACTCTGGGGCGGCCCAAATCCGCCCTTTTCAGGCTGTCTGTTTTGGCCCTAAGTGTGGTTCTGAAGTGTCCCTCCTTCTCTCCTGTGGTTCCAAGCTACAAAAAACAGATGTACAAATGAAAGGACTACTGTGCTCAACCTAGCCCAGATGTTCCAGATGCTGCTGCATGTTCAGGGTGCTGCCAGAATGGAAGATAAAGTTAAAATAATAGACTTCTTTATTTTAGGAGGCTAAATCTGTCCTGTGGAGAATGTTCTGGAAAGAACAGACATATCTAGATGCCAGATTTTCTGATAGAATAATTCAACAACAGACACATATCAGGGGTGGACAATTTTGGTTGGTATGGGTGCCATCATTCCACCCCCATGACCCATCATGAATTGCACTACCACCACCACTTCTTGCTGAAACTCATAGTAACTGGAAAGTATTTTTCATTAAAACAAGGCATGCATGGGTTGCAACAAATCTTCTGAATAACTGAACTAACAAATAAATAAGATCAAACTGATCCCAATTGTTCATCTAACAGTCAGGATATACTCAAGATGTCATTCTGTTATAAAAAAGAAATCACATGCCATCAAAGGATATGATTCAAAGGCTACCACTGTGGCCTGATGACCCTTCAGAGCACATGTTTTCACAGGTACATTCCACAGAAAGCCAATGCTCATTATACCACTGTGGACACATTCAAGTCTTGTTTGCTTTTGGAAGCTAAGAAGAGTCAAGCAGACGCTGACCCAGAATAAAATGTAACTTAACCTCATCACATCATTAACCTCTTGTTAGCTGGTGGGAAGGCTATTCCCTCAACAGCGTTGTCTAGATAGAAGAAGCCCATTTATTACAGGCCTGCTTAGTACTTGGATGAAAACCAAGTAGCCATCTTGAATCCTATTTTGGGAGAAAGATGGGATATAAATCCCATAAATAAAATAAAGTAAAATCAAGTAAAGTAAAATCCCACCAAAGATCTCCTGCTGAGTGCAGGAAAGGAGAGCCACTATCAGTCAGAGTTGACAGTGTTGGGCTAAATGGACCAGTGGTCTGACTCATTATAAGGAAACTTCATATATACCTAAGCCGGACATATTTCTCCATTACACAAACACACACACACAGAGGAGTATATAGGAGCAGATCTGGTGGATAAGCTATTCCCTAATCATGGGCCAATTGATTACTTTTATTATACCTAGCACCTAAAACAGACATTGTGTGCTGGACACATCAGTCCCATAGGTCTGTGAAATGATGTTACCTCTGTCATTGAAAAAGTGGATTACCCAATTGTGCTTTGTATCCTCATCCTCATGTGCTGCTGACTCCTTCCCAGAGAACAGGTAGATGGAAATTACAGAACATTTTATGTAATAAACATATGCAATTTTTTCAGTGGCAATAGTGACTGGGGAATGCTGATGTAAAATGTCCATGTACTTAGCTGTCAGTCAAGAGTGGGAATCTCATGGCCCACAGGGTACATTTCTGGGTTTGATTTTGTTTGCTTGTTTGTTTTCCAGTTTTCTGAACCCCAGGGTTTGCAGTTTTTTCATGTGGCCCCAACCATTTCCTGACCTCCAGAGCTTGCCCAGCCCTGGTCTAGATATCACTGGTGCTGCTGTGGCTTTTCCAGCTGCTATTTTTCCAAGATTGTATTGTAATCATGGAAAAGGAAAACCTTCCCGCCATATGCTTTTTTTTCATTGGGACTGTGGTCTCATTCAAGCAGCTGAACTGGCTCTTCTCAGTGCTGCAGTGCTCAGTTTGGAAATACAAGTGCTCCTCATGAAAACCCCACAGTCATGCCCCCAGGGAGAATCCAAAAAGCAGGCAGCTGCATCGATCCATATCAACAAACCAATTTTCATAGTTTTCATCTGCACCAGGAGCTAAATGGGTCTTTATTGACCTTTCAAGAGCAAGCTCCTTCCAAATACTTCACATGACAACAAGTATACCTCACTACTATCTATTGTTGCTGGGAATATCTAGATTGGTTTCCCAAGGACTGTAGTAAATGGTAATGACATCTTGTGGGACTAAAAGTTCCATCATTCCTCCCCATTGACAATGCTCACTGAAGCTGATGTTGTCCAAAATCATCTGGAGAGCTGCAAGTGGCCCATGTTTAGAGAATAGCTTATCCACCAGTGGTTCTCTACCTATTTAAATTTAAATCATGAGGATTTTTTCCAGTTTGCCACCAATACAAGATAAGCTGTAACAAGGTCTTTATGTTGCAAGGATGTTGGCATCCTAGAATAATGGTAACAGAGCAATCCCTGGATCAAAAGGAATAGACCTTGTTGTTATTCACTTGTATTTTAAACTCTGTTGTTACCCGCCTCACTCCCCAAAAAGGAAGAGGAGGGATATAAATAAATAAATAAATAAATAAATTATTATTATTATTATTATTATTATTATTATTAGTTCCTACAAGGCCTGCCAAAGTGGACATGGCCATCAAAAACGTATATAGGTACTGGGAACTGCTTCGATTGGATTAAAGCACCATCTGTGGATAATGTTAAAATACCCCCCCCCCCCAGATTTCAAAGGAAATAGTTCTAAAAGGAGGATTAGATCATAATGTGTACTAGACACATGCTCTGATTTCTACACCTAAGATTTTTTCATACATGTGTAGCAACCACAAAGGTGCTGTAGAATCTGCCAATAAATCAGAAACAGTCGCCAATAGTAATAATTATATTTCAAATACAATATTTTCAAATGGCATAGTCTTTCCATTCCAACACACACACACACACACACACACACATATATTCATTCATTCATTCATTCTCAGGGTGGAGAATATATATATATATATATATATATATATATATATATATATATATATATATATTTCTTCTCCACCCTGAGCCCTAGATCTTTGTACATTGGATTCTGCATGTGTGAAAATTCTAGATGTGTCTACAAAATCTAAGATAACCAGTGCTGAAAAGAGTTTCGTGAGGCCATGACAAATAGATTTGTCACAAAGAAGCATTTATAATATCCTTGTTTAGATCACTAGGCTGGGCTTTAAGCCATATCTACACTGGTTTCCCAAGGACTGAAGTAAATGGTAACTACATCACTTGAATAATTTTTTGGATAATATATGTAACAGATGGTCCATCATAATTTGTGCTTAAGCAAGTATAACCGTTGATTTCAAGATGCAGCTGAAAATCCATGGCCTTTAGGTTACCAAGTAAATTTATCTTGCTTTGTGTTATTAATAGCTTGAGAAATACACCCTGTGTACCAAACAACTGCATCTAGAAACGGAACTTTTCTACATTATATGAAAGCATTAAGGACTCTGAGAAGGCATTAAGGATGATGATAATAGTGCAAGTCATTTCTTTTCGGTAACAGGATGCTTTCAACTGTTTTGGTTGCAACAGACGTTCCTTTGAGCTTCATCATATAAGCATCCGAATGAATAATGTTTCCCAGTAAAATATGATAGGCAACGGACATAAACAGATGTTAAGTAAACCCATAAGGATTGTTAGAAGAAGAAAGGAAGAAATTACAAAATTTAGAGATTAAAAAAACAAACATTAATTAAAAATAGGGTACTAGAGTAAATGAAGTTATTGTGATGGGGAGGAGGAGACAACTTTGACATTCTCACCAGAATTACTCTTCATCTAATTCATAATTTCACCAGAATTTATCTATTTTATATTGTTTAGCAATGGTACAACTGGGATTCAGTCTTTGGCGTATACAAAATATTCTACTGCCTTGGAAAACAGGGAAACTAAACAAACACACACAACTTTCCATTCCCTGTAAAGAGGCTGACTGAATTCAGAGTTGAACATTATTTTACTAGCAATGGAATACAGCCCTCCATCACACCTGAGGACAGCAGGCCAGAGGGCTTAAATAGCACAGCTGTGGGCCTGCAACCACTGCCCCACAGCATCTGCCACCTGAGGCAATTGCTTCTCTCTGCCTTATCATTGGGCCATCCCTGGTCTGTGTGGAAAAGGGGTGTGCTTCCTCCCTGTTTGATATTCCTCGGTCCCATTCCTATGTTTACCATAGGAAACTGATCAGCCTTTATGTTTCCTCACAGCCTACAAAGGACAGAGACACGGCACAAAAAGGACCAGAGAGGACTTTACCACAGCACTCTTTGCAAAAGGTATAAAATATGATACCTTGGGCATTGGTGGTATCAATTAATGCTGTGTAACGCGGTGACAAGAGCTGTAAGGAGCCATTTGTGTAGTAGCTGCATGGGCTGCTGAGGCTGCAGCTCAGATGGGGATGGCGTTGTGTCCCAGTATCAGTGTGTCAACCTGTCAGACACATGATCCATCCATGGGATTGTGTCATAGGAAGCTTTGGGCCTTACATCTTTTAAAAACAACAACAAACAGGTGTGTTTCATTGATCATAGCTTCCTTGAGGACCACTGGCAAAAGTTGGAAGGAGGATCAGAGATAGACTTAGTAACTCCATTTCTTGGAGATCCTCCCAAATTTTCTTTCATGGAATTAGCTTTGGGAGATAAAGTTCAGTCATTCAGGTAGTCTGCACCAAGACATCTGTTCTATACTAACTAGTTTCTTTCTGTGACATATGTTGGAACTAAGAAGCAGAAGGTTAATGAATCTCAAGGGTTTCATTGTTCCCATTATTCAAAATGCATCACCCAAAAAAGAAAAGAGTATGTTGTCATTTTCTTAGAATCATAGAGCTGTAACAGACCAGAAGGGCTATCCAGTCCAACCTCCTGCCATTCAGGAATACACAATCAAAACTCTCCCATGAGATGACTATCCAGCCTCTGTTTCAAAACCTCCAAAGAAGGAGATACCACCATTTTGGGAGCACAGCCCTAGTAGAAATTAGCAGCAATGCAACATCTGGTCAGCAGAACATAGTGAAGTTTACGTTTGTACCACAATTTCTAGTGAAGTGAAATATTTCAGACCATTATTTCTCTGAAATGAGGAAATTGTGAAAACATGATGAAATGAGGAAATTGTAGACTCTGGACTCTGGTGTCATCAAGGCTGGATTATCTTGGGAGTATATCACACGGAGCTTTTTGGTGGTGTTGTGGCTCAGTTCCAGCTCCCTTCCGAAGTGATTGCACTTCCAATGATGCGGTTTCATGTCATAAAGGGACTGTTTTATTAGACACCATTGATTTCTATGGAAGCCTCTTGCGAATTGCTTCAGCAGTGTTTCTGAAGTCACCCCTCATTTTGGTAAAAACGGGGAAAAAGTGACTTCAGAGAATTTGCTTCCAGGCTGCCTTCGATTGCACTGTGATTTGGTCTGGTGTGGAAAAGCACTCCGATGCCACCCCCCTTGGCCCCTGTGTCCTGCTCTGTCATCCCCCTCCTCCTCCTTCATGCCATCTCCTCCTCTCTGCCAACCAGCCGATCCCATCCTCCCCTGCGTCCCCTGCATCCTCCTAGACCCCGATCTGCTCCCCTCCTTCAGCCTCCCACCAATCCCATCATCCCCTGCCTTCTTCTGCATCCTGATCCTGGCCCCAAGGTCCCCCAGCGACTAATCCCATCATCCCCTGCCTTCTCCTGCATCCTGATCCTGGCCCCAGGGACCCCCATCGACCTATCCCATCATCCCCTGAATGCTCCTGCATCCCGATCCTGGCACCAGAGACCCCCAGCGACCTATCCCATCATCCCCTGCCTTCTCCTGCATCCTGATCCTGGCCCCAGGGACCCCCAATGACCTACCCCATCATCCCCTGACTGCTCCTGCATCCCGATCTTGGCCCCAGAGACCCCCAGAAAGCTATTCCATCATTCCCTGCCTTCTCCTAGACCCAGATGAAGGATGACAGCTAAGGAGGGGGCAGGGAAGGAGGACAGCGTCCAGAGCCCCACTGAGCATGCCCAAGGGTGCCAATTCGAATCGTTGAACCCTCAAAGTATGCTCTGGTGTGGTAATACAATGTCCACTCATTCCCCTTTGCTTGAGCCCACATCACGTGACTTGCTTGGAATCAAACTGACTTCGCTTGCCCCTCACTTCGGAAGGACAACAGAAAGGCAACCAGGTGTGGAAAAACATGACGTTTTAACCTCAATTCGTATTGCTAGAAAGGAGTGACTCTGGATCTGGTGTAAAAAAACATCACACTTTGCATTTGCATTGCTAGAACAGGAGTGACTGCAGATCTGAACTGCAACCCCCCCCCCCCCCCATGTGATAAGGTCCATATACTCCAAGTTCCAAGTACAAATGCTCTAGGTCCTTCTCTGCTTTGGAGCCCCATGGAGTTGCTGGTGCCACACATAAACATAAATGTACAGTATGGTGCTGTCAAGAGAAAAATGTTCCTGGCAGGGCTGTTGATCCTGCTCCCTGAGCTAAATACTGTACAGCCAGCATTTATCACCCACCCTAATTTTCCTTTGTGGGGTGACTGAAAAGGTAGGTGGTATTTTGGAGTCACTGCCTCTGAGGCTCTGCTCTTGCTCACATCAACTTGGATTCAGGCAGAGGGATACCTAGAGTCACTCCTCCTTCTGATCAGAAAGAGGAACATGTGCATATACACAAAGGGGTTCTGTGTGGGAATGGTTCCAGGAACAAAGCCATCTTATTTGAGTTTTGGGCAACACAGTGGGGATTTTTAGATGGTAATGTGCTTTTGTTACTTCCAACTAGTTGTGTTTGATGCATCTTGTTCTTTCTGAGTGGGACTTGACTTCAGCACAAAACTCCTACTCAGATTTGTTATTATGTGCCTTCAAATTGTTTGCAACTTATGGTGATAGCAGCACTGAATTTAAGTTTTATTTTGGAGAATGGGATGTCCATGCCATGACTTGTAAGCTTTTTTATTGTACAAGCCATATCATCAGGCATGCAAAGCCTCAGGGGGGAAATTCAGGGAGTTTTCAACAAACGTCAGAAACACTCTACACATGTCTTGTATGCTGTAGATAATGCTACATGCAGGATGTAAGGCCTAACAGGAAATATGACAACTGCTGTAGCTACTGAGCACACTTTGCCACCTTCCCAGTCACTGAAAGATGCATTTTGTCCCTATCTGCTCCTCTCCATGTACTGCCATTTTACCCAAGAGCTGCATTTGACCTAAATTCTGGGTCCATTTAGCTAGATTGTCCTCCTGACTTTTGCCACAATCAGCTGGCCCCTTGACATCACAAGGACCCACTTCATTGTCTCAGGTCGAGGCCTGAAATTTTAAGGAATCAGGACGTGGCTGAACTGGCAACACTAGGCAGCCAGATGCTGTAAAAAATATTTTATGGAATATAATTTCCATAATCCCCTTGCCAGCAAAGCCTCTGGTTATGCTAGTGTTTGGGAACTACCACAATGTTTAATTTAGAGGTCTATGTACGTCTACGCTTGTGTGAGTTGGGACCCATACTCTGCTAGACCCATATAAGCCATGTCATTTTGACACTAATTTTTTCCGCATCTTTTTCAATAAAGCTATTCAGCCCAAGTGCAAATCAATGCGGATTCGAATCTGCTCTCTATGATGTGGGTGACGATGGGATTGCCCCCCTTCCGAAGTTTCCTGGGGAGTCCTATCTGCCCAAATGTGGATGCTGCAATGGCCACGCCTGCCAACGTCACTTCCTTAAGCACCATTTCCTCCTCCCAGGGGTTCCCCTCCGTACTCACTGGATTGCCCCCAGAACACCCCCAGGTACCTCAAGGGACATGTGGTGGTGTGGCACCAATGTTCCGGTGCAGGGATGGTCATCTCCCTTTGATAAGCCGCTACTGCTGCTGCTTCCGCAGCCGCATGTCTCGCCTGCGCCATGGAGGGTGAAGCAAGATCAGGTGCAGGGAGGGAGCCTCCACCGCTGCAGCTTCTTGCACCATCCTCAGAATATTGTTGGAAAGTCAGGCTTACGGGGGGGGGGGGGGGAATGAGCAGCTTCAATCAGTGCAAACGTAGTATGAACCACACTTTGCTGCTGAACCAATTCATCGATTCGGTTCGGAAACTGGAAGTGAGAATGTGGCCTATGTTAACATGCCACAGGCAATGCTGACTGGAGAATTTTGGGAGTTGTGGTACAAAGTTGTGATTTTATGGATCTTTGTTTCCCTGTTCCCACATGGTCAAAGAGGGGAATGGCTTCTGCCTATGTTTATATCCCTTCAGATCATCTTAATTGGCAATAAAAGCAATATTATAAGACAAAATGTAAGCCTGTGACTCTAGCATCATCATTTTAATTATTTTTTTACACCTTTGCCTGATGGAAAAGCCAGTGAAGCTTCAAAAGCTTGCAAGTTTATTTTGTACCTTTTAGCTGATCCAATAAAGCTATTGATGTCTTGTGGATTTGGGAATTTGCTGTACAGTCAGCCCTTTTTATACAGGAATTTTTCATACATGGATTCAAGCATACACAGTTTGAAAATGTTCAAAAAAAGTATAGATTTCAAATATCAAACCTTGATTTTCCATTTTTTTTATAAGGGACACAATTTTTCTATGTCATTATATTTAATGGGACTTGAGCATACACAGATTTTGTTATACACGGGGGATCTTGGAACCAAACCTCAGAGTATAACAAGGTTCCACTGTATTGTGAGGTGCTATGAAGTCATATTAAGTCTGCATTTTCATTGTGGAAATAATGTAGTTTGACACCACTTTAATCAGCCTGGCTCAATGTTATTTAATTCTGGGATTTGTAGTTTTATGAAATATTTAGGCATCTCTGTTAGAGTTCTGGTGCTACAACAAAATGCAAATCACAGAATTCCATAGCACTGAGCCATGACAGTTAAAGTGTTGTCAAACTGCATTATTTGTCCAGCGCAGATGCAGCCTATGAGAGTGAATAATGGGATGATCAGAAGGTGAGCTGATTTCAGATAGTCACCTGCTGCTCTGAAAACAGATAGAACACCAGAAACAGATTGATCCGCTTAAGTCTTCTAGTGCTTAAGAGTAACTGAGGCTGCAAATTATCACATAAATATGTGAATAACAGCAAGAGATTACAGCCCAGATCTGTACTATTTCTGCTCAGGCTATGGCTGTTTGCCTGATAAGAAGAAGTGCACAAATTCAGTGTGCTGTGTTTCCGGAAGACATAATCTATCTGCCACAAAGTTTATGGAACTCCTAGGTTCCCTGTTTGTGACAGGAAATAGCATATTTCCCATGAATGTTGTAGAGCAGCTCTCTGTTGCATTTTAATCCAGCCAGTCTTGATGTCTTTATTTCAGTTCTCTATCATTTACTTATTTCTATTACCCGTTATGTATGAGCCAAGGAACTCACTGCGGTTGATAGTCAAAAGGATTGTTTCTCACAGTGATCTAATGGACTCTGGCCACAAATACACCTCCCACTGACATATAAATTGTGAGCTAAATACAGCTAGTTAAATTTATTGCCAGACCATTAATCCTGTTACTTCCTTGGGCACACTTATGTCAATAATAAATGTGCCCACCCTCTCCTTGCTGAGACTAGAACCAGATTGCTCATTTCAGAGTCAGAGGATCCCTAACGAATTCCTCAAAAATAAACTAGATTTTTGTGAGACATTTCTTACTAAGTGCTTTTTCCCAAGAAATATACTCCAAAATCATGAAAGTGTGCATACATTTGCAAAGGGTGCATCTTCACTGTAGAAATAATACAGTTTGACACCACTTTAACTGCCACAGCTCTATTCTAAAGAATAGCACAGTTTGAGGACTACTGGCATAGATGCTCCCATTGAGAAGGAATGGTACTCTTATTCCCCAAAACAGAGCTTGATAAAATTACTTTTTGGAGTACAGATTCTGGGGAGCTGAAGTCCAAAAAGTAATTTTGCCAAGCTCTGTGAAAGGCCATGGTTATGGGGGGGGCAGTTTTGCTTTATTTTGGCATTGAGTTGTATTTAGATTTAACTACATGCAAACTGGTGTGGCAGAAAGAGACTTCTGTAGTCCTACTTCTCCCAAAAGCCTATCCAGCCCCACAAAGGTGCTACATTGAGGCCTGGAGGACTCACTTAATGGGGTGGGCTGCAATACAGCAGGATCTCAGTCATGGTATCCTTCTGGGTTGTCTTGCTGGAATGGAAATTGGAGGCACTGTTTTATAACGGCTTCATTTTTTTGTGCAGGAACACACCCAAAAAGTGGTACTGAGGGACACTTGTTCAACCCCTTGTCTTTTGGCCTAAGGAGTTCCTTGGGACTCAGTTCTGTACCCCAAACTATTTAACATATACAGTGGGCCCTTGGTATTAGCTGGGATTTGATTCCGGGACCTCCATGGAGACCAAAATCTGTGGGTGCTTAAGTCCCATTATATTCAATGGCCTGTTACAGACTGCCAAAATAAAGCTGCTTTGGGTCTCTTTGGAGGTATGCTGTTTAAATGATGCATGGGTCCTAAGAATCCGAAAGCTGCACCAAAGCTGCACTCCAGTGCTTAGGAATGGAGTGTGGTTTTGGCGCGACCTCTGGACTTTTAGGACCCATGCATCATTTAAATAGCATACCTCCAAAGAGACCTGAAGCAGCTTTATTTTGGCAGTCTGTAACAGGCCAAAGGGTAGCAAAATAGTGCTCCTTATATAAAATGGCACAATTGAGGTTTGATTTTGGGATTTTTTTTACAAAAATTCAAGCCATGGATGGTTGGATCTATGCATGAAGAATCTGTGGGTGCTGTGGGCCAACTGTACATGAAATTGAAAGGAGATTTAAAATTTTAGTGCAAGCTTTAATGAATTTTAATCCATTTCACAAAAGTTTATGCTAAAATCTAATAAAGTGCATGCTAAAATAAACCAGTCTTAAAGGCACCTCTAGATTTCTCCTTTACCCCTCCTTTATTTTTTAGTTTTCATGTTGCAATAGACAAACATGGCTATCTCTTTGGCTACAGTATAAATGAGAAGGGTAGTGTGGTCTCATTGTCTTGTAGTAAAAAAATTAAATGCAACTCAATTTAAAAAAAAACAAAACTTACAAGATTGGCATATAGTCAATGCAGTACTATGGGAAAATCCTGAAGGAGGTGATTTCCTAGCTGTAGTGTGGTATCCACTGAAAAGATCACTGTGTGTAACTGTGTTGTCCACATCTAAGATTCAATACACATAAACAAGGAACTATGCTCAGCTGATCTGAGAAGCCACAGTGAGCTCTTAGAGGTAGGCTCAATGATGAGTGGACATTTGAGTCACTTAACGTTTTTAATGGTGGAAGTTCTAAGAAAACAGTTGACCAAGGGTCTAGGTATGCTGACAAGGTAAAATATTTTCCCCTACCTTTTCTTGTGGAAAAGGAAACAAAATAGAAATCCTAGAGAAGCATGATTCATGCTTAAGAACATTGCAGGATGTAATATAAATCAAAGATCAATTCTCAGTGCATGAATATTTTACGGGCCACTAAGTAGAGTCCTATTAAGAAATTAATGCAGCCTTCTAACTCTTCCTTTCTCCAGTAATTCCTTTCTGCCTGCAGGCAACTCAGTGACACACAGGGGAAATATAAATTGCCAGAAATTGCAAACAGTGGATATGTCAGCAGCACACTGAAATGTTAACTTTTATAAGCTGTAAAATTGGTTATTCTTCTTTTATAGCAAGATAGTATTAAAGACTCCCCTAGTTCTTGAGAGTAATCTTGTAAACTAAATTTTTAAAATGTATTGCACTAAGAAAACAGTTGCTTTGCTTTAAAAGCATGGATCTTTTTTCACGTGGACAAGGTAGGAGGACAGAGAGATCACTGCCATTTCAATCACCTCTGATGAATCACATATTAAACAGAGAAAAGGTGCCATTGTACCTTTATTATACTGTGGTCAATATGTGTTGCTTGGTTATATCCAGCTTCTGTTTTCAAATACTTTGATTCTTCATAAATGCAGTACTTGATTCTTTAGAAGACATGAGAAGGAAGTTTCAATAAAAGGTTGGAAGAGTTTGTGTTGGGGTTATTATTTAGATACTGGAGAGCCCACCTTGAAACATGTGACTTTGAGTAGATATGAATATCCCAATCACAATTTTTATTATCAGGATTTTAATCGTATTTGATATGGCAAATCATAAATTGTATGGTAATGCTACGTAGAAAGAAACCACATTGTTTAAGTGAAGTACATGGTTCCTTTTAAAAGATGTTATCGGAGCAGTTTTCCTTGCCTAAGAAAATCCTTAATGGGCTCACCAAAGGTTGACAAGCAACTTGAAGGCATACACACAATGACACAAACACACACATGGGGTCAGACCTAGAAGGCAACTCTCATACTTTACTAAATGTGAATCAAGGCTATGTTTCTCAACAATCCAATGATACAGTCAAGGTCAGATGGAGTTCTGCTATGAGAGGGATCATTACAGAAAAGTCCTTGGTTCTTCTTGAAACTGCTGTAGCCTCTGACAAAGACAGTAGTGAGAAAAGAGCCTCCCCCTCCTCTGCTGATTTCACTGCATAGTAGATTTATCTAAAATGTCATTATTTGCAATAAGCATGACCAAGTCCTTTTTAGAAACTAGCCCTTTGGATTATGCTTGGAAGCAAATTGGGAGTGGCAGGAGAGGAGGAGGATAGATATCATAGCATCCAGAGATATGGAGCTCTTGGTCAGAGTGGAATACAGTGCTGCTATGCTGATATAATTTTCAGGCTCCTGGTACTATATGAAGAAATAAAATAAGCCTTAGAATATGCACATAAATATTTATTTCACAACATCTGTCCCTCAATCGTGATACTGGGTGGGAGATTCTGGGAGTTGTGGTCAGAAAAGCAAGATCAGCAGATTCTGCATCCAGTGGTTATGAAGGCTTCCAGTGTGAATCCATTCTGGGTTTCAGTTCAAATTTTAAAGGAGCTATCCAAGGTGATGGAACTATTTGAGGGCTGAGTTCCACAATTGTGTAATGTGTTTAAAGTTCAAAGTAAAACCTGCAGTGGATTCAAATCTTCCGCTGAGATGAAAGCGCCCCCCCCCCCCCCCCGGCAACCTATGAAATCCTTAAAAACTCCAAAGGGATGTGGAGTGGGGATTATATTTGGTCTCTTCCCCTTTGTCACCTCTGTGGAGAACTGAGATTTTATAGCCTTCTTTTACAGCCCTCCTCCCTGTTTCTCTTTGGCCTTTCTTGGGGATGGGGGCAGGGGTTAAGCTCTCTGCCTGCATGATAACTTTCTCACCAAAGGTTGCCATAATTGTCTTCCAGAAAACTGGGACAAATGTATATGGGACTGCATTGGGAAGATTATCAACAAAAAACATCCCCCGAACATATTTTGAGATTTAACATTGTTTTGTTGCATATTTCAGTTGTATTATCATCAACAACAATGCCATCATCATCATCATCATCATCATCATCATCATCATCATCATCAGATCATCAAATAAAAAGGAATCAGAAATTATTCTGAAGGAAGACATAGAATCATAGAATCATAGAATCGTAGAGTTGGAAGAGACCACTAGGGCCATCCAGACCAACCCCCTGCCATGCAGGAAATCCAATTCAAAGCATCCCTGACAGATGGCCATCCAGCCTCTGTTTAAAGACCTACAAGGAAGGAGATTCTATCACCCTCCGAGGAAGTGCATTCCACTGTCGAACAGCCCTTACTGTCAGAAAGTTCCTCCTAATGTTGAGGTGGAATCTCTTTTCCTGGAGCTTGCATCCATTGCTCCTGGTCCTAGTATCTGGAGCAGCAGAAAACAAGCTTGCTCCCTCTTCAATATGACATCCTTTCAAATATTTAAACAGGGCTATCATATCACCTCTTAACCTTCTTTTCTCCAGGCTAAACATCCCCAGCTCCCTAAGTCGTTCCTCATAGGGCATGGTTTCCAGACCCTTCACCATTTTTGTCGCCCTCCTTTGGACACGCTCCAGTTTCTCAATGTCCTTTCTGAATTGTGGTGCCCAGAACTGGACACAATATTCTAGGTGGGGCCTGACCAGAGCAGAATACAGTGGCACATTAATTAACTAATTAATGAAATGTCACCTAACCTCCCCACAGGATTTTAATAATTGGCAGATAGGCAAACCCAAACAAAAATCAAGATGCAGGATTTTTCCTAGTACTGCCAATAAATATTTGCAGGGATGGGGAGGGGGCAGCTCTGCCGGTTGAGTTTCTGCCACAGGACCCTAACAGGAAGAGAAAACAAGGTCCTTTCTTTTTCTTCTCTTCTCTTCTCCTCTCTTCTCTTTTTTAGTTTGCAATGAATACACTGAGGCACCTCTTCCTGATGGGTTTCCCCTTTCCTGATTTATATTTTGGACATGTCGGCTTGCACCAATCTGGGTGCAAGTTCAGAATGACAAAAACAACAACAACCCTGTCCTTCCTCTGCTAGCAAAAAAGAACAGCCTGTAGCTGCTCGATAAGAAGGAAGGTATCAAGGTTTCACTTTCACAGCAGCACTCTTCCACTTTATAGGTGAGGAGAAAGAAAGAGACTTGTAGAAGGTTATACTTTCACCTCCTCAACCTCCTTAAACAGAGGGAAGGGTCAGATAAGAGAGAGTTTGTCCTGGGATTGAGGTAAGGCAAAGCCGAGTACGGAAAGGTTGTGTTTGTGCTTGGGTAACTCTCAGCTTTTGGGTACGTTTGGCTTCCCTTTCGCCCATGCTCTGCAATGAAGGAGGAATCTGGGACAGGGACATTTTTTAGGCCCTTTAATCCATGATTTCCCCAGTTTTCAAAGATAAATGGGAAGCCTACTCTTGCTGTAACATCCAAAACAAGAGGAAGACTAGTTGGCTTTTGAGATCCCAACAATATCACTTTGCTTTCCTCTATATGTTTTCCCCCCCTAATCATCTTTGCCTGAGAAAGAAACCAGCAAGGTTCAATATATATGGTGCCCTCTTGTTGGTCTAATAACGTTATAACCAATTTGTACTTACATGCCCTCCAGCCTTTCACAGATGAAAACTGAGATGCATGAGGTAAAGCAATGTCAGAGTATAGTTAAGACAGCAAAGGTTATTAACAAGAGAAAAGCCACATTGTAGGCGAGGGTGCAGTAGTTTGCCTTTGCCTAAGCCTCCTGGGAAGATTCCATTCAATGCTCCGCTCTCCCATCTACAGACTTAACTGAGTGCAAACTATTTATGCCCTTTGAACTCAGTTTGCAGCAAGGGAAGGAAGTTGAAGACAAAGGTGGAAAGTGGAAGGAAAAGAGAAAAACAGAAATTTGGAAAAGCAGCTAGAAAAGTGCGGTGACAGAAAATAATAGGAACTATCCCTGCCAAACTGCGACAGTTGGAGGGTATGTATGTCTGTATAGATTTACTGTGATTTCAAAAAAAATTGGTTCACCATAAACATGGTTATTCCTGAAACTCTCTTCTCCTCTGTTCTTGATGGTATTCCTCATCATAGGACCTAGGCACAAAGAACAACATCCTATAGGCCTTTGCCACACGTGTGATTAATCTAATACATGATATATTGTCAGTTCAGGCTATAAAGCATAAATATAAATTGAGTGGCCAGAAACATTAGGAACTTAAAAGGAACTGGAGAGAAGGCAAAAAAAAAAAAAAATCAATCCATTTTCTAATTTGGTTGAACAGATCATGGAGGGAGAGCACAATGCAAAGCCTGGATATAATTAAAGTTGTTAGTCTCTAATGACTTACTTTTTGAAATGCGAGCATAGCAAAGTTACATTCCAAAAGTAAAATAAATAAGTAGGAACAAAGTTACCTTTTTGGCATAACAAGTAATATTTTCTAGTTCCTTTTTAAGAGTATTGCTAGGCATTTTAAGAGGCTTTTCCACAGGGCATTTACAGGAGAGGGGGAGCTTTGTGCCATTCTGCTAAAATCTTTTAATATTTTCTTTCTTAAACCCCTCAACCAGACAGACAGGACATTTGAGTTCCTCCAGACTCATGCTTTGTTGTAAAGTTCACACAGAACTAGACCTAAAAAAGCAGACACTTTATTAAATTGTCACCTGAAAAGCTGTAAACAATGTCCTTGAATTTCAGCCAACTGCAATGCAGCAGGTTGTTTTTGTTTGCTTTTTATAGACAAAAAGTGGTGAGGATAAAAATTGCCCCCACAAAGCTATTATGTTTCTGATGTTTATTTCTGTTGTTTATAAATATGTTTTATAATCTGCGGCTTTAATATCACTCTGCATTACATCTGAAGAAGTGGGTTTATATCCAGAAAAGCTCATGCTAAAATAAAAGCCAATTAAATTTATAGGTGCTGCCACACTTCTCCTCCTCCTTTCCTCCTTTTTATGCTGCAAAAGACTAATACAGCTACTTCTTTGAAAGTTGCTGCATTTCCATTGGTTATATTATTTTGCAAACAAGGAAATTAGCCCGCTACTCAAAACAAGCATTCTACCTCATGAAAAGATACATTTTATGGCTCTGAATGTTTGGGTTTGTGTGACATCTTTCATTTTGAACCCATAAAATACTGCAGTGAACACAAGGCATTTCTGTACCCTGCAATGTATTGAAGGGTACAGATCAAGGAAGTTGGTTTTTGTTTTTTGAAGTAATGAAAAACAATGGAGACACAGCAAGCAGCACAATACTGATGTGACAAGTTGCTTACTTAACAATGTAGGAAGCAACATCAAAAAAATATTTTTTAAAAACTGTAGTGTAGTTCCTTGCACCAGGAGGAGGCATACCTCTGGCACACAGGTATGATACATCTCCCAGTGCAACATCCAACCCACTTTTTACTGGCTGCAGTGTTAACATGCCCAACATAGCCTGCATTATATTTGGGGTTTCCATATTTTCGTATTTTCACATCTTGAGCCAGGCATGCACTTAAAAGGTCACAATGACCTTTGGAACTTCAGGTGAATTTCCCATGGGAAAGGCTCAGATAATATCAAGATAAAAGCTGAATGGATTTGTGGATTGCTTTGTCCTCCCCCCAGGATTTCTGCATACCATAGACAAAAGCAGAAACAAGTACCGTATATTCCAGCATATAAGACGACTGGGCGTATAAGACGACCCCCAACTTTACAACTTAAAATAGAGTATTTGGGATATACTCACCGTATAAGACCACCCCTCTCTTCCACGATAAGTCAGAAAGGAGCTGAAGGCACACGACGACAACAACAACAGAAGCGGCGGCAGAAAAGAAAGAGGGGGGAGGAGAAAAAAGGAGAAGGAGAAAGAAGAAAAGGAGGAGAAAGAAGAATAGGAAAAAGAGGATAAAAAGAAAAGGAGGAGGAGGAGGAAGAGGAAAAGAAGAAGCGGAGGAGGAAGAGGGGGAGAAGAGGAGGAGGTGGAGAAAGAATAAGAGTAAGAGGGGAAGAAAAAGTAGAGGAGGAGGAGAAAAAGAAGATGGGAAGAAGAAGAAGAGGAGGAGAAAGCAGAAGATTAAGGGGAAGAAAAAGAGGAGGAGGAGGAGGAGAAAAAGAAGAAGAGAAGAAGAGGAGGAGGAGGAGAAAGAAGAACAGGAAGAGGGGAAGAAAAAGAAGGAGGGGAGGAGAAGAAGAAGAAAAAGAAGAGGGGAAGAGGAGGAGAAAGAGGAAGGGCCCAGCTAGCTGGCTGCCTTCTCCCGAGGCAGGGGAGCCGCGAGGCATGTCCTCCGCCTTGGAGAAGGCCTTGCAACCATGGGCTCTCCTTAGGACCCAACCAGCTGACTTGGCCTTCTGATAATGTCCCTAAAGTTGGAAGAGACCCCAAGGGCCATCCAGTCCAACCCCATTCTGCCATGCAGCAAATCACAATCAAAGCATCCCCAACAGATGGCCATCCAGCCTCTGCTTAACGACCTCCAAAGAAGGAGGCTCCAGTACACTCTGAGGAAAGAGTGTGTTCCACTTCTGAAATAGCATACACAACATTATTTCACTTGCCGCGAAAACTCTCCCCACCCTTCCTCTTGATGCATCTACACTGTAGAATTATTGCAGTTTGAAGCCACTTTAAGAGCTGCTCCATCCTATTGGAATCCTAGGATTTGTAGTTTTATAAGGTCTTTTGCCTTCTCTGCCCAAAGAATGGGGGGGGGGGCTGCTCCAAACTACAAATCCCAGGGATTCTGTATGGATGGAGCCATGGCAGTTCAAGTGGCTCCTATTGGAATCCTAGGATTTGTAGTTGTATAAAACTTATAAAAACTACAAATCCTATGCTTCTGTGTGGATGGAGCCATGACAATTAAAGTGGATGGCGCATTCTACTTCTACAATGTAGATACACCATGAGAGGCATGTGAGAAAGAAAGAAAGAAAGAAAGAAAGAAAGAAAGCGGGAAGCCTGGAAAAAGCCTCCAGACAGATTCCTAAGGAGTAGCCTGGCTGGTTTCTCTGCGCGCCAAGAGGAGTTGTTTTTCTTTTTCTCTCCAGTTAGCCAAAGAAAAGAAACAAAGGTCCAAAACACAGGGCAGCAACAGTCCAGTTTGAGAGGACTTTAACTGCCCTGGCCCAGTGCTAGGGAATCCTGGGAACTGGAGTTTATTGTGGCACCAGAGCTCTCTGACAGAGAAGGCTCAATCTCTCACAAAACTACATTTCCCAGAATTCCCTAGCAATGAGCCAGAGCAGTTAAAGCAGTCTCAGACTGGATTATTGCTGCAGTGTGTTTTGGACTATAGTCTCCAGCCTGGCAACAAAAAGTGGGTCCTTGCTTCCTCCTTCCCAACTGACTGGGGAGCTCTCTCTTTCCCCCAACAAGGCTCCATCCTTCACAAGAGAAGGGAAGAGGAGAAGCAGAGGCAGAGTGCAGGAAACCCTCTGCTCCTTCTCTTGGGAAGGACTGAGCCTCAGGAGGGAAGGTTGAAAGACCTCCCCAGAGAGGAATGCCACCGCTTTCCCCCTGGGTGCCCGGGAAAAGGAGGACAGGAGGGGAAGGGAGAGGAGGAAGCAAGGAAGGAAGGAAGAGAAGAAAAGGAAGAAAAAGGGGAGGGAGAGAAGGAAGGAGGGAGGGAGGGAAGGGAGGGGGAGAGGAAGGGAGGGAGGGAGGGAGTGACGGACGCGGTCTCTTAGGACCCAGCTGTCTTGTCTTGGCCTTTCTCACTCGCCGAGCCCATGCCTCACAGCTCCTCTGCTCTTTGGGAAAGGCTAACCCGCCGGCTGGGTCTCTAAAGGTCCTCAGTGGCAAATCCTGCAAAGGAGCCACGCGGTGTGTTCTCCACCATGGGAGAAGGCTTTGCCTGCGTGGGCTCTCTTTAGGACCCAGCCGGCTGGCTTGGCCTTTTTTTCCCCGGCATACAAGACAACCCCCGAGTTTGGGAAAGATTTTCCTGGGCTAAAAAGTAGTCTTATACACCGGAAAATACGGTAAACCAATATTTCCTGCCTACCCCCTGCCATGTTCTCAGCCAAATTTCCTATCCATTTGTCTTGGGGTTGTCCTAAATCCAATTGCTGTTTTTGTCACTCTGAAGTTAAAACCATCAGTCAGTCTGGAATCCCATTGTCAATTATCTGGGAAGAACATCAGGTCTCTGTTACATTGCATAAAAGCACTTATCACCACTTGAGGCTAGGATCTCAGATATTAATATCAGCCCCAAACCTTGAGCACAGTGATGTTACTTTCTATGGCCCTCATCCTTTTACAGCGGGCCCTTCCCTTAGGTGGGGAATCCATTTCGGATCTCCCCGCATAAGGGGAAATTTGCGTATACTCGCACCCCATTACAAACAATGGGGTGCATGCTCGTGGCTTGGAGCAGCATGTGTGCCACAGGTGCATGCACCATTTCCTTAATTGTTGTGTGGCTTCCGCGTAAGCTGGAAGCCGAGTATAGTGCTCCTGCGTATGGCATGGGCACACTTTAATATCAGGAAATATTATGAAATTCACTTCTCCATGACCCTAACATGGACGCCATGAACTTCAAGCAAGAGGGTCAGATTGGCTAGCTTAGGAGTCGCCGGGTGGGGTGGGGTGGTGTAACTCACATACAAACTTTAGGGAAGAGGAGGAAAGGCTATCAAGGAACAATATACTATTCTGGTATAATATTTGTCCTTCTCTGCCCGATCCTGTGGGTTATCTAATGCAGGAACCTACCCATTTACATCCCAGTTCTCACCTCAGAAGTCCCTACCCCTGAGGATAATCTGAATAAAAACCATCTTATTCACTAAATGTGGAATCCTCCTCAGCAAGTACTGGTATAAACAGGAGGAAATGATCCTCAGGTTACCTTGCCTTTTGCAAGCCTCATTGAGCTAAGCTAAGCAAATTCCCCCCAACATTTTAAAGAGAAGCTGACACAGTTGGTGGGACACCACCACCCCAGTCCCCTTACCTTTTTGGGTAACAAGAGCCCCTGATAGACAACTACTTCTATATTGGTAGAGAAGCAGGAGCATATCCAGCTATTTTCCTTTATCCAGACACAGACTTCAACAGGCTTCCTCAGGGAACTCTAGGGCTCTCAAGAGAACCTGAGAATGATGGTTTTTGCTGTACATCCAGGAAAGAAAAATAGCTGAACACATCTTTGCTGCATTCCCTGCTCTCCACCAACATGGAAATAGCCAGGGGATATGGGTATGGAGGGCTGCAGCAGACCAAAATTGGATTGGGATGATTTTGGCTGTTGCATAATTGGAACAGACTTTCATTCTCC
Organism: Sceloporus undulatus; assembly: GCF_019175285.1. NCBI lineage: Eukaryota > Metazoa > Chordata > Lepidosauria > Squamata > Phrynosomatidae > Sceloporus > Sceloporus undulatus. Next base: position 256,167,817 of record NC_056523.1, read on the forward strand.
ACAACCATTAAAAAGTGTAGGTTACAATGGTGTATGTTGTATCCATGATTGTTGTGTGCTTTTAACTAATTTTTGACTTATGGTGGCCCAAAGGTGACCTTATCATAGGTTTTTCTTGGCAAAATATGTTCAGAGGGGACTTGCCATTCCCTTTTTCTGAGGCTGAGAGGGTGTGAATTGCCCAAGGTCACCCAATAATTTTCCATCACCAATTGGGGATTCAAACCCTGGTCTCCCAGAGTCCTAGTCCCACACTCAAACTACTGCACCATGCAGGTTCTCCAGTGGACTTTGAGTGTTATAAAAGGATGCCAGCCACTAACATGTAGCAGAAATGAATTACATTTAAAACTGTCTCTCAAGGTTCCATAGAAATTAGGTATGGGCACAGTCCTGATCCATCTGTGCTTCATCTATGAAGCAGCTCAGTAGAAACACTTGTAAAAGACTTCTCCATCTTCTACCACACATATGACTAAACTAAAGCACGCTCAAAACTGAATGTGTCACAATCAGTTCTAAATCATTAGAACTGTTCCAAACCAGAAGCAATTGAATCCTTTCTAAAAGACTCAATGCATTCTGGGCCTATGTTGTTTTGTGTCTCTTTTGTGACTATATGACCTTTGAACCTACTTGACTGACCACAACTGTTTTCAGTAAGTACATTTCCCCCAGGCGTATTGGCACTGCCAAGCAAAGCATTCAAAACCAAACATGCCCTGTCATCATTCTCAGTGTTTGCTTAGGGATCACCCTGTGGGACATCTAGTCATTAAAAGTTTCATCCTGCTGATCTATTCCTCAGAGATAATTCTTCACATAAAAAAAACTGCATGGCCTTTCAAATTCCTTTCCTACTTTCAATATCCTGCTTTCAATAGCCACACTGATTTCTTACTTTGAAGTTTCAGGAAAATGGTACATTTATTTTAGCAAACATACACTTGTCTATTGGCTCTGTAGTAAAGTAGGGTGGCTACTTTGTATCTCAAAAAGAGTATAAAAGGAAAGGGAGATAAATCAGATGGAGATACTACTCTGTCTTGCTGTATTATGATGCTTTCAGTTGTTTTTTACCCTAACCTGACTCATTTTCAGTATTGCAGGGCCAAATGGACTGCAGAAAGGAGAAGAAAATATCCTCTCCTTTTTGTGCCAGCTAAGGCAGCTTCAGCACAGCTTGGCAGCATGTGTTGTATAAATGCCACACCCCCAGAGAGGCCAGAAGTCGGCCTCATCTGCATCGGTTTTGGGCCTCAGTTAGAGTAGAATCATAGTGCTGTAGTTGTATTAATGTGAAAAAGCCAATCAACATCCCCACAAACACATTTTTTCAAAAACATTAGTTGAGAAGTTAAGTTATATATATATAAAAAGAAATATAAAGCTGCTAAACCCTGACACTATTTGCCTGAAATTTGGCAGCATTAATCTCAGGGGAGTCACAGGCATGGATTTGCAGGGACTGAGCCAAGCAATGGAGGATGGGGAATCTTGGAGGTGTCTCATCCCCAGCATCCCCAGGAGTCAGAGCCGATCTGAGAGCAGTTAACAACAACAAAATATCTTCCTCAGGGTCCACTATGATTCCAAGGTTTATCCAGACATATTAACTGTCTGATGACAAAGAAAAGTAACATCTATTTAGATTGCCCAACAGTGGTGAAATGAATGAGCAACAACCTGGATTTCTGAATCACAATCCAGATTTGCACTCTGGCTCTAGTTGAATGAAATCCATATGAAAGTGATGTAAGGGCAATGTGGCTGTGACATCTGTCACCCCATTGATTGCCAGGGTTGGTTTGGCTGATCTGGCTGGTTAGGTGGGTGTACCCTTCCTCCCTCACCACTTCATGTGCATTCCTCCCAAAGCTGCATGTTTGGTGGAAGAGGACAATCATCCCAGAGAGAAGATGTATACCATTCTTCAGTCAAGGGTATACAATAGCTATGCTCACCTGCTAGAACCTCCAAAGTTCCATATCACTCCAGAGCAGATTGGTACATAATCTGAATTGCCAGATCAGACCCTGAGCATATGCCCAGGCCTAGTTACAACAACCGGCCAAAATTCCTGAGACAATGTCTTAAAGAAAGAGTCATTTGCTTTCAAGGCACATTACTGAAGCAAAAGAGACCTTCACAATAAAGAGACAGTGGAGCATTCAAATCTTCCCAGCTTCTTTTGTATGTCAAGTGGCTATGAGCATGGCAAACAGCAGATGCAGCCACTAATTACTGTTAATTGCTGCTGTCTAGACAAACACCATGTGAGGGCTAAAGTATAGTCTTTGTTTACAAGGTTTAAATGACCTAAAGATGCAACTGGCAGTTATAAAGCATGCTGTTTTGGATCCTTCATTACTCTACTATGTTTTAAAGCACATATTTAGCACCTGTGAATCAAGCAGGTTGCAAATCAACCCAGCTTAGAATTAGTTCATTGGCAAACTCATAAAATAAATTGAATACAAAACCATACAAAAAATATCTAAGAATACTGACAGCCTGGAACAAAGCCTCAAGAGATCGGCTAATTGCATTTGGGTCAGACGCTGCATTCCTGTAAGCTTCTTGGGGTGCATTAAGGAAATAATTAACACTCCTGTTGCCTGTTTACTTAGAAATATGACTGGCTTTGCTCAGTGGGATGTAGACAGTTACAATAAAGTTACAGTATATAGTACACAATCTCAAGTATGTTAGAATCACAATTTTGCTTACTTAATTGCATCTACAAATTATTCACTCCCAAAACAAAAACAGCATAAAATGTCAGAAAATGAGAAATGTACACCCAACTGTAAGTAAAGCAAACTAAATGTATGTATCTTAATATTGATATCAAGTATTAAAAAAAAACCTCATAAGCTTCCAAAAATTCAGGCATGAATTTTTTAGTCTTTCCTCCTGTCCAGCAGAGTAGTTGGCACAACCAAATGTTCCATTTATTTAATGGATGGCATGGCCCTGCTGCTTTTTGTGAGAGAGCGCTGCGCCTAGTTTTTATGACAGCTTTAAAAGTTATTTTTGAGACCTCAAGGGCCATAGTCCCTAGCGATATGGCCAGTGGCTTATCTGAAATGCTAGCATTATAACAAAGAGATGAGACATCCTCTTGACTCCAGTTGTTGTTGTTGTTGTTGTTGTTGTGTGCTTTCAAGTCATTTCCACCTTATGTGAACCTATCATGTGGTTTCCTGAGACTAAGAGTGTGTGACTTGCCCAAGGTCACCCAGTGAGTTTCCATGGCCAAGTCACTACTTCTAGGGAAAAAAGAACTTTAGAAGGATCCCCCTATTTGCAGTGAAGACCAACTGCCAAATAGACCAATTTATCAAAGGTGAACAGCAAACATGGTGTTACTCAGGGTTACTCAGTCATCCTGAAAATGGAGGATATTTTGGAATTCCTCCTGGACAGAAGGCTGAAGTGTAGGACATGTTCTTGAAAAGAAAAACATCTGGTCACCCTTGAGCAATTCTTGGCCCACCACCCAGAGTCCTGCCCCATAGTTTGAGAACCACTGGCATTACATAAGTGCTGGACTACTTCCCTATATATTTACCAGAGATATAAATGTCTGTAATAAGCATTTTTACATATTAGAATTAGACAGATGATAAAGTTTCTGTACTTAACATAACCTTCAAATATTTTTTGGTGTGTTTTCTTTTAGTACCGAAAATGAAAACCCTGAATGAATTACTCTAAGATCTTGTAGTGTTGAAATATCTCTTCCAAAACAGGGATGAAGCTATAAAAATGAAACATTAATATACAGCACACTATGACAAATCATTTGGGCATTTTGATTATCTTTGTCATCTGAGGTATAATGTGATGTACAGCTTCTACAACTGCATTGAATCATGTTGCCTTGGGTCCCCTTGTCTCCTGTCTTTGTACTCAGCTAAATTTTAGCCACAATGGCTCAGCTGTCATTTCTTGAATGGCATTTGAAGATATGGCTTATAATGGGATTTGCAGAGAGAAAGAAAGAGAGAGAGAGAGAGAGAGAGAGATCTTAGTTGTCTACTGGTTCTGTGATAGACACCACAAAACCTAAAGGAGACTGGCAGATATTCTGTCAACATACCTGGCATAGCATGACATTGTTCATGGCATTGTTGCATAGACACAGAAATAAAAAATGAAGATCAAATACTGGTACATTATTAGAGCCAAACTAAAACTTGGCAAAATACTTTTTTAAAAAAATCCCCAGCCAGTATGTTTATTGTCACCCAGTGACTCCCTTTATTTGAATCTTTTCTTTTAACCAAATATTAAAAGGATATAATAAAGTGGCCTCTTGGTAACCACTGGGGTTGGTGTCAGGACCCCTGAATACCAAAATCTGTGGATGCTCACATCCCATTATATACAATGGGGTACTAAAATGGTTTCCCTTATATAAAATGGCAAAATCAAATGGAATTGTGATGTAGCTATTTTGTTAATTTAAAACCAGTTCAGTCAGGTGTAACACAACCCTCCTTATAGAACAAACTAGATGTAAGGTGGTAATGTGGTTTCTGCAATTTCAGAGACAGGAGCACAAACCTATGGATTCAAACTGAAAGAAAAGAGGTTATACCTAAACATTAGGAAGAACCTCCTGATGGTACAAACTGTATGAAAGTAGCTTGGATTGTCTTGGAAGGTGGTGGACTCTCCTTCAACATAGATCTTTAAACAGAGGCCAGATTACCATTTTCAGGAAGGTTTTATCTGTATATTCTTGCATGGCAGGGAATTGGACTACATGTCCCTTGGGATCCCTTCTAATTTTATATATGATTGTTTGCACAGAAGCCCCTCTTGCCCTCATTATCTCTGAACTGATGCCTTGCTTCAGGATAGCAAACAAAGGCATGTTACACACCGCCATGAAAAAGGGGCGTCTCTTCCAGATGCCCCTTACCCTTTTACGGACAGAGTCCGTAACAAATGGCGGCGGCCGTTCCACATGGCCGCCGCCATTTTGATGTAGCAGACACTCTGCGTCCGCACATCGCGGCCCGGAAGTGACACCACGAGTGTGTGCTTTGGGTTGCCGGAAGGAGCGCGATTTTCGCGCTTCTTCTTTGCAGTGCGGAGGAGTTGCGCGGTTTGGCTGATGCAACTCCTCCGCGCTGCAACTGGCAGCGGCCCGAGACCGCCCCTTTTGGGCAGTCTGTAACGGGCCTAAGTCCTTTCTTGTATGCAGGGCATATCAAGTTGACAGTTAAAGCTGACAATAAAAGAAAAATTCCCCTTAGCTGAAATACAACCTTAGATGTATAACTTGTATGTGATAACATTGATCTATCCATTGAAATTAAAGATAAAATCCTATACCCACTTACCAGGGAGTACATCCATAAACTCAGTGGAATGTACTGTTGAGCAGAGAAGAATGAGATGGTACACTTAAACTCAACAATTTTCCCATTTAGAATTTTGTCTTATATTGGAATCAATTCCTTCCGATTCTAGAATAGACAGATATTTCTTTTTAGAGATGTCATATTAAAAGAAGAGGTTCAGGATTATGATCAGATGGGATTTTTATTTTAGTTCCCAGAGTTCTTCCTTGTGCATGTTCTATTTATGAATTCAAGTTTTAGATATTGCTTGAACTGTGATATACTAATGACACAGTATTCTATTCTGAGATTGTTCATGAATCTTTGTGGCCAATTGATTTTCATTATATTATAATATGGAGATGTATAACAATTAGAAATAAATTGAAAGCACTAGTTAGTTTCTTTTGGGGGAAAGTTCTAATTTATATGGAAAGATCCCAGGTTTAATCCATAGCATCTTTAGGTAAGGTTGGGAAAGACTAATAATGGAGCAAATAATGTTCGTATACTACAGTTCCTGTACTCCGCCAGCCAGCATGGCCAAGAGTCATGGGCACTGTAAGTCCAAAAATGATTCCCCCCCCCCCCAAACTCTGGGAATCGCCTCTTTCTGAAAACCTTGGGTCCATTTTTGGGAGAAAGACGGCATAGAAATAAAATAAAATAAAATAATTAATAAATTAAACCTGGAGCATTGTTGTCAGAAGACCATCTGTGGGCAAAATGTGGACCTCTAGATTTTGTTGGTCCCAGCAGCCCTAGCAAACATAATCAATGGGGAGGAATGCTGGGAGGTGCAGCCTAGAAACATCTGGAGAGCTACACTTTGTATACTCCTGTAGTAGACTGGGTTGAGCTACCTTGATCAACAGTCTGGCTTGGAATAAATCAGCTTCCTAAATTTCAAAAACGTTGCCTCTGTTGTTGTTTTGTTCATTGGTGTAACTCTGTCCTCAATCTGAACTCAGTCTGTACTAAACTAACTTTTATATTAGGTTTTGAAGACTTTAGAAAAAGCATTTGAATCTAAAATATAACATTTCACTATTTAAAAGCCATAACTAGAATGAAATGTGAAACAGACACCAATCTGTTCTGAACAACTATATAATAGTTGGAATTCTTCCCATTTGTGGTTGAGGCACAATGGGACTTCTGGCTTGGCAGCTCAGTCTGAACTTTGTCCCAGCTCCACTGTTCAAAGCACATATAATTCCAAAGCTCATTTATTATATTTTTAAATGGCCACTCCATTCTCTTAGCAGTTGCTACTCTGATGGCCTGAAAACCTCCTACTGAAGCAGTGTTTATGGTAAGACTGCCAGTGTTTTCTATTACCTGAAGTCTCCAGTCCTGATTATCTCATCAGCTGATGTTCACCAATATCCTTTCCTCCTTCCATATCCAAAAGCAAGCAAAGAAGTTTAAGAAACACATACCAGCAGAAGATTTAAGCAGACTTTCTCCAGTTAACACTGCATAGATTGAAAGCAGACTAGACACAGCTTACAGTTCAACATCCACACATTTACTACACAGTTGCAGGTTTGTCCTGTCCCAGTGTCTCAGGGCCTAGCCCTTCTTTTCCAGTCCTAAGAATGGGAGGAGGAATTTCAGGGCAAGAGCATTGTCTTTAAAGGTACACAAAGTAATCTTATAGCACCTTTGAGACTAACTGTGAGAAAGAAGTTGTAACACAAGCTTTAACAGGCTTCCTCAAATGCATGGAGTGAACAGTTACCTTTATAATCAGACTGTATGAATAGCCATAGAAATGAAAAATTTGTAGGTATGGTGATGAAGTTACAAGTTCAGCTTTAACAATGGTCACTAATGAACAAAGGCAGGAAGAAAGATGTTGCCTAAGTTCAGGGTGTGTAGATGACCATAGAAATAGTAAATGTGGTAAATGTGTGGATGTTGGAAAGCTGGAATGTGGTGTGTGCAGGCTGGGAATCAGAAAGGAGATGTGTTAAACTGTCTGAGAGCATCCTCACGAGGCTGAGGAGATAACCAGTTTATATATTATCATGAAAATCTCCAGGGGCTTCCTCTTGAAACATCACCAGGCCACATCTCCTGTGATATCTTTAGGTCTCAGGTTTTGGCCATGAAATCTTTAGGCCTGGCACAATTCTAAACAACACTATTGTTGGTATGGTTATATGTGTATTAGTTGAAAATGTGCAATATTTTCTACTCATTTTTTTTTAAGTTGCAACATGGCTTAGGCAATTGAATAAAACACATTTGTACTGTCTTTTTGTGTATGTTTGTGTGTGTTCTTATAAATGTGTGCATGGAGAAAATTGCACATTTCAAATGTACACATATACACGCATTCAGAAAGAAAGTAAGGAGATATAGCAGGTGTGGCAGACTCCTAAGGTCTTCTTGGGGCTAATGAAGCCTCTTAGCCTCTGACAATTGTCTACACTGCCTCAAAATAAGAAATCCACTTTTATTCAGGAATGCTTCTAATACATCTCTGGTTTCATGCATTCAGAAATCAGTCAGTTTTGTAAACCTGGATATCTGGCAAGGTTATCCAGGGGAGCAACCATAGTTCCATGTGTGCAACCAGCAGCATTTGTCACTAAGAGATGTATATGTTTCCTTTTGTGTCTCACAGTCAAGAACCTGGTTTTTGCCACTTGCTAGACAGCACCTGATTTCATCTTCCCTGTTCTATATGATCAGAGCAAGAAGGGTTTCCATTTGTATATTCCCACTGATCAGGAATGCCATACAACTGGGGAGAAGCAACTTATTTTCTATCTGCCCAAAGTGCCACAGAAAACAGTGGGAGATGTGAGGAAGCAACACAACAATAGGTATCTCTTGGTTCTAGCAGAGAAACCTGGCCCACTAATATTCCAATGATACTACAACATTCTTGGATCCTAATATTTCATCATATGAGGGATTCCAGTAGTGGTGGCACAAACAGGAAAGTCGAGCTACTACTACATGCCAATTTCCCCCCTCCCCAGTATAACAACTAAGAAATTGCTCACCCTGTTTAAACCACGTGAGTTTGTGTGTATTTGTGTGTGTGTGTGGGGGGGGGGGAGTTAAGCATACACAGTTGAAGCATACACAGTTCATTTAAGGAAGGGAATTTTGTTTTTTTATTGCATAGTGCTGTTGAATTTTCTTGATGATGTTTTCTGGGTTCTGTTACAGTATATTTTATTTGTATTATTGCTATCACTATTTTATCTTTCAGCACTAAGAATTTTCACACTGAGGCACTTAGCTTTGGTCTCAGACAGAGGTTATCCTGTTTTGTTACAATAAATCTCCCAGCTAAAGAAGTCCCTTTCATTAAGGTCAGATCTACATCAGGCAAAATGAGCCAACTGCCCCAGGCAGTAGATGCTAGGTAATACTGATGATGCAATACACACCATCTGTAGGAGGGCATTGCTATGTGTTCCAGGAAACCCAAGTTATGCTTCCTAAACCACCCTGTTGTCTCTTGGTGTGGTGACAAATGTTCTGTTATCACTACTGTCAAAATAAGATTTAACTGCCAATCTAGACAACTGTATTGATGAAATGATCTTGACCTTTCTCTCAAGCAACAACGTCCCTTGTGTTGACCTTGACTGTAATGCTCATTCCCTACTGCCTATGGTTATGGAAGAGAGCCAGTGTGGTGTAGTGCTTTGAATGTTTGACCATGACTCTGGAAACCAGAGTTTGAATCCCCATTCTGCCATGGAAATCATTGGTGATCTTGGACCAGTTACATTCTCTCAGCTTCAGAGGAAAGCACAGGCAAAGCCCCTCTGAATAAATATTGCCAGGAAAATCCCATGATAGGGTCACCATAAGTTGAAAACATCTTGAAGGCACACAACTACATGATTGTGGAATGTTTCCAATGCCTCCAGCAGCCTGAAGCAGGATGTAGTCTGCATCTGATGTGTGGGCAGTAGGAGCTGCCTCAGCCACTTTCCTTCCTTCAGGAACAAGCCTCTCTCCTGGGAGAGGAATGTGTCAGATGGAGCCAAAGAGAATCTCATGCTTCCCAGAGCATACATTCACACTATCTCTGCCTGAGCCACAATTTGGAAACTTACTGTTAAGAAGAATGACTATAACACCATACTGAAACTGTACAGAGCTGTGAAGTAGTGGTAGGTGAAATGATGCACTGGGATCTAGAGTTTACTTCTACCACTGCTCAGTTGTAGTCAGCACCTTAATGTCATTATATTCACTCTCCTTTCAAATATCTTGATGCCATGGTCAGGAATTCTTATTATCAGCTTTGGCTGATTGCCAGGTGCACCCCTTCCTAGAACAGGAAGACCTAAAGATGGTAGTGCACATGCTGGGAACCTCAAGGCTGGACTTTTGCAATGCACTCTACCTTGAACTACCTTTGTATCGAGTTTGGCAATGCCAGTTAGTTCAAAATAGAACATCCAGATTGCTGCTGGTCCATGTAGGAGTAAGCATATCGCACTAATATTAAAATCACGCCACTGGCCAGCTCCATCAGGCCTTGCCTGAAAAGAAAGCAGCCCTCCCTCCATCCACCATCATCCAGAGGGAGAGAAGGGCAGGCCAGCTCCATCAGGCCTAGCCAGAGTAAGAAGAAGGGCCCTCCCTCAAGTCCATCTGGCATGGTCCAGGCCTCTGAGGGAGAGAAGATCTTCTACACTTTTCCTCCTTCCCCACTGCCATTCCCTTCTCATTTTGTGTCTTCTCTTTTTAGATTGTAAGCCTGAGGGCAGGGAAATGTCTAATTAACAATTTGTAAGCCACTCTGAATAGTGGGGTATAAATAAATAAATAAATAAATAAATAAATAAATAAATATTATTAAAGCCCTGAATGATTTCAGATGAGATTACCTATGAGATTGCCTGCACCCATATAATCCACCCTGTACACTCGGGTTCTCTGGGGTATATTTACTGGCAACTGTCATCCAGAGGATCTTTTCATCAGCTGCCTCTAGACTGTGGAATGACCTGCTGGGAGAGATTTGACAGCTAAACATGCTGTCTGAATTTAAAACAGTATCAAAGACATCTTCCAGCAGGTCTACCCAGTCAATTTTAAATTATGAATTTTAAATTGGTTCAGTCTGATTGGCATTTTTAAATTTATGATGGATGGTTTTAATGGGTCCTAGGTCTATGTGTTTTATGTGTTTAAATGGTATTATGTATTTTGATGTATGTTGTATAACACCTCAAGCCGCTGCCGCCCTGCTGCCTTCTCCTCCTCCTTATTATTATATTCAGAAATGTGGTATACTAAATGATCACCCAGATCTTATGAAGCTTCGCTGCATATGGCCATACTACTGTTGCTGCATCCACCTTCTGCCTTGAATTGCCAGTTTGAAAGGCAATGTAACAAGAGTCATCCCCATTTCCTCCTCAGCCTCTCTTGATGTCTAGTATACCTAGAACCCTGATCAATTGCAGCTCATAGAGGTGGTCAGAGGATAAGAGGACTAGGCAGGGGATAGCTGAGACAAGCAGAATTGTCTTCGGTCTGGACCAAGACATTTCACTAACTGAGGTGAATGGCAAGATATATTATACTGTAAAAAAGGAGAAGTCCGTGTAATTGCCAAATTTCCCCAAATTCTCCATGTCTCTTAGAAATATCAAGAAAATGAAAGGGATCAACAATACGGAAGCAATGAAGAGTCAAAGCAAAAGCTCATCTGGCTTTATGACTGGTCCAGACAGGATGTGGTAAACATTTATCAGCCTGATATTTTTGGGAAGCATACTGTGGATTCTTTTTTTAATAAGAGGGAAAACTATGCACATTAACCACAGAATTAACTTCTTTGCTGCATGGTAAAAAACGATTAGCAACACTCCAGTCCTGGATTCAAATAATATTTAAAAAACATTCAGAAAGAGCCATGGTTCTCCCCAACACCACATACACACATACATACACATACCATTTTCCACAAACATATTGTGCTCAGTGCAGTTCAAATTGTATCTAAATGTTTGTTGTTGTGTGCCTTCAAGTCACTTCTGACATATGGAGACCCTAAAGTGATTAATTACCAAATAAAAAGTCATGATAAAGGGACTTTCAGACAAAATACTTCAAGCTGGGTCAAATTTCCCAGTCATTGTGTGAATTATGACTGTACAAACAAAGCCTTTACACAAAGAGTAAAAAATTAGCATTTTAAAAAAGTTATTTGTCCATTAAACACCCTACAGGATACAAAGAAACCATTACCCATTACACTTTTCTTTTTCTTTTTCCTATCCCATCCCATAATCTTGCTGTCCTTAAATATCTGGTGATGGAATTCAGAAAAATCAGTGTACAAGAATACCTCACTTAATGAAGCAGATGTGTTCCTGGAATTTACTTCTTTAACAGAAACTTTTGTATCAGAGGCAGAAATAACATTGAAAGAATTGGGATAGGTTCATACACTACAAAACAGAAGAGCAGTTCGACATGTTTCAGCAAACTTTTTATTCAAAACTGATATTATGATTCTTCTAGAGATGACTTGAATCTTCTAGAGATCACTTTAAAACATCTTCAAAAACGATCCTAGGATTATTTCCCCCCCTTTCATCAGCCTCCACTTTTCTTATGATTTCCATTTTGGTGGCAAAACTTTTATATCTTCTTATAACATGCTAGGGTAACTGGTGAATCTAATCTGCTTTGCCCTTTTCTTTCTGTTTTGCCCTTCGCACATGCTCACTAAATGATTCTGAAGACATGTAAGTACATGCAGCTAATATGCCCAAAGGTCTGAAGATTTGGGGATGAAATTATTTCATGGTTAAGTCAAATAGTAGGTGGGGGTCTATTTTAGAGGAGCATTTTGAATTATATCTCTATTTGAAAGGGAGAATAAAAAATTATTGCATAAAAATTTCATACCACTTATGTTATGCTCTACAAAGGCTAGAAATTGTCAAAGCATGGGGGAAATTAGAGGATTTATCAATTAAGAATTGGCTACACAGGATATGAATTATAGCCCTGTCAAAGGAGATAACTTATAAATTAAGGCTAGCAAAGTGAGATATAAAAGGCTTTTTTTGGTATCACGTGGAGTCCATTAGTTACTTTTATGAGTCGAGGTAATGGTGAATCTAAACCACTGAATGATCAAGTTGCATTTTGAATTATTAAATGAATAAATTTATAATAGTATGTAAAGGAATAGAATGGAAATTGCAGATATAGGAGTTTCTATTACGTATTGTGAATTAGAGGAGGAATGTGTAACAAAGGGGGTGGATTGTCGTAATACTGAGATTGTACTATTGTTAAACATCAATACAAAATAAAATAAAAGCACATGCAGCTACAGGAGGACCATATCAAGCTTTATTGCATTGTTTACTACAGACAGGCTGCTGCAAACCAACACTGAAAGTCCATCTTTTTCCAGTCCTCCTCCAGAAACCAGTGCTGCAAAAAAAGGAAAGAAAAAAAAAAAAGAAAAGAAAAAAAGAAAAAAAAGAAAGAAAAAGAAAAGAAAGAAAAGAAAAGAAAAGAGGGGAAGCTGAGTTGGCTTGAGTTCAGCACCCATTAAAAGACTTTGTAAAACGGAGCTTCCTTATCAGAGGCTTTGTTGACTGAAGTATGCCTGTATGTGGGTCAGTAACTCCTGAAGGGTCATCTTTCTTAAAGAACCTCATCGTTAAACATTTCTTTTCTTTCTCCAGTGCTTCATGGCAGCATGTCATTCCAAAATGATAGCATAGTCTTAAGAGGGCTCAAACATTCCATATTTGTTCTGGCAAATGAAACAAAGGACATCCATTTTTGAATAAAACTGCCTGGTTTAATTTCTTATCTCAGAAGTCTTAGGAAGTTTTTCATATAGAGCAACTGTTCATATCCCATCTAACTACAATTTATAAGAAAAATTCTTCCCAAGACTTTGTTCCAGTCTTGCTCTTCCAACTAATTAGAGACAAGAGCTCTCCTCCATTTTTTTAAAAAAAACCTTTTATACAGTATCTTGTTATCTTGTGGGATTTGGTTCCAGGAACCCCATGGATACCAAAATCCATGGATGCTCAAGTCTCAGTATATACAATGGTCTAGTAAAACGGTACCCGTTATATAAAATGGCAAAATCAAGTTTTGCTTTTTGGAATTTTTAAAAATGTATTTTCAAGCTGTGGATGGTTGAATGTATGGATATGGCAAACCAACTGTAGGATGATTTTAGGGCAATTTTCTTTTGCCTAAAAAAATCATGCTCAAATGCATGAAAACTTTTTTTGGGGAAAACCATCCCACCTAGACAGCCCCCAAACCTCCTACAAGCCATACTCAAATGCATGAAAATATTTGAAAAAAACATCCACCTACACCACCCACAAACCTCCTACAAGGCCAAAATACTCCATTGTTCTTTTGGACTAGGAGTCCCAGAATTCCCCATTCATCTAAAAGATAACTTTCTCAAATTCTGATTTCGGTCTGGCCAAAGAACCATGTAAAGGAAGGATTTGGAATTGTACATGGACAGCAGACGAAGCAGACATACATACATTATCTAGTCATTGTTTTCTGGGCTGAGCTGAGATGTATTTCTCTTTAAATATCAATGAATATTTTTACATTTTCATATGCAAGTATTGTGCAAATCTGCACTCTTTTTCCCCCCTCTCTTTCTTGGTGGTTCCTTCCTTCTTTCCTTACTTCTCTGGATGTCTTCAAAAAGAGACTGGACAGCAACTTGCTGAAGATAATTTAGCTGGTGATCTTGCAGGGCATTGGATTTGATGGCCCACAAGGCCTCTTCCAATTCTATGATTCCGTAAAGCTATGACATTTTTGAATACTCACTCCATTCTGGAGACACTTTGCCCCTTTTTAAACTCCTCTGTTTTAAACTCAAACCAAATCCTTTGTTTATCAAAGCTAACAAATCAACATTTATGACATATAAAATATCTCCTAGGAAAGCACCTCTCCCCCCCCACCTTTCTCTCTTTGTTTTTTTAAATACTGCTTGGTATCCTTTTCAAGGCTATCCACTCTCTGCGAGCTAATGAAAGCAATGTTTTCATGCATGCTATAAATAAAGTGTTTTTAACATATAATTTCAGCCACCCTTTAAATAGCAGTAGTAATGCTCTCAGGAAGCGTCTGTGATTTTTCAAAAATAATTATTGCTGTTATCTTAGGACACAATAGAGATCTAATAGCATTTCAGGGGAAATAACATAAAGTACAATAAAACTATCATTATATAGGGAACATTTTGTGACCCTTCTATTGTTTAGTGCAAAACAAGAAAGCAGACTAAGGAGTAAACTGCAACACACTGCAGTACTCTTTGCATTGCTCATTTCTTTTCTGTAACTTTCCACTTTTTTTAAAAAAAATGATGATTGATATGAGAATGACATAAAACTTAGAAAATTTCTGTCCTAGTGCCTCTGAAAATTCCCTTAAAGGTGACTGTTAAAAGGTAATTGGAGAGTTTTTCCTCATTACACCAATAAAGTAACTTCTTTCTTGCACCTTACATTACTTTAGTACCCTTCCTATAAGAGTAACAGGTAACTGTGTTACTTGTAACTTATTTCTTCCAGATTTATTACATGCATTTTTCTTGTGATAAGTGAAAAGAGAGAGAAAAAGAAACTGAGGCCCCATACAGACAGGCCAAAATAAAGCTGCTTCGGGTCACTTTGGAAGTATACTGTTTAAATAATGCATGCGTCCTAAGAGTCCAGAAGCTGCTCTAAAGTTGCGCTCCAGTCCTTAGGACTGGATTGTGGTTTTGGTGTGGCTTCTGGACTCTTAAGACGCATGCATCATTTAAACAGCATACCTCCAAAGTGACCCAAAACAGCTTTATTTTGGCCTGTCTGTATGGGGCCTGAGAGAAAGAGAAAGAAAGAGGATCAGGAAAAAGTCAAATGGATGGAGGGTTGCATGTGTAGATGCATCACAGGAAGGAAATTATAATGGCCTAATAATAAATACTATAGACATGGAGTGCAAAGGGCTCTTGTAGTACCTTTGAAACTAACTGAAAGAATGAAGCTGGTAGCATGAGCTATTGTAGACTTTGGGGCTCAACAGACTGCCCCTTTCCTAGCCAGATAGGGGCCACAGCATCCTCACACCACAGCCCCAGCTTCTTGTTGCGCCCTTGAAAGGGTGTCATAGCCATGGCAGTGCAGCTATATGGCACTCCTTTGACGCTGCGTCATCTGGACGCAGTGCTGGAGTCATGCCAGGACACTGCACGCCATATGGAGCGGCACATGGTATCAGGGCACCCTGAGGAGGGCAGAGTCAAGCGTGCGTCATGAGGATGCTACGCCCCGACTCTGCCCCCAGGCCGGCCTTTTAGGCCAGTCTGTAAAGGGCCTCTGTCTATTAGCATGAGCATTCATAGCTTTCGTAGACTGCATCTGAAGAAATAAACTGAAGTGATGCTACCAATTTCTTTCTTTCAGTTAGTCTCACAGGTGCTACAAGATCCCTTTGCACTCTGATTTCCCAGATTAACATGGCTATGTCTACTATATACTTCGACAGCATAGAAGGGGATGATTTCTGTAATCTGTTGGTGGATGCATGTAGGATAAAGCTTCTTGTCCCAGTCAAATGGTTGCAGGAGTCTCTGAAAAAGTCTAGAGGTAGAAACAACATTCAAATGACAAGGAGAATCCTGCATAGACAACACTCTTTGGGACTTATTTTACATGAAAACACATGTGAGTCTCCCCATCCACATAATATGATGCAGCAGAATGCAAGTTTCCTGCTTAGAAATTCATGTACCAAAAAAACAACAACATGTTTTCTGTCCCCAAAACTTAATGCATGGAGAAGTGGAGTTGGCAGAATAAATTCCAAACTGTGAATAGTCTTTAAAAATGGTGCAGTTTTCAAAGACATTCCCACAGTAGAGAGACAAATTTGTAAAACGATTTGTTTCTTGCCAAAAAGAACAAAATTTGCAAAGATCTACATCTCTCCAAACTGTGGGAGAATAATTTTTTGTTCTTGTTTCTTAGTGGGAGGGATAAGACAGTACCCAAAAAACAAAAACAAAAAGTACTGAGAATGGGAAAGAGAAAATAAAATCCAGTCTCTGGTGTGTGCAAAACACCCTGTAAACTTAGCTATTCTTGCAGCTGTCTTCTAGTGTTTTCTTTTTATTTACTGTATCTGCCAAGGAACTCAAGATGGTGTGTGCATGAACCTCAAAACAGCCCTGTGAGGTAGCTTAGGCAGAGAGCAGTTGTTGAATGTCCCAAGGTGAGCCAATATAGCCTGCTGGGGATTTAAATTGGGTGTTACCCTCCCAAGTATGACATGACAATCAGCACTAAGCACTGCACAATTATTCCAATCAAAATGATTCCTGCAAAAAAAGATTCTCAGCCAGATGCTGAGAAATGAGGCTGAGCACATTGCAGCTGTGGAAAAGTCATCCAAAGAGACCTGTAAGGAAGGTCCGCTTTCACCCAAAACAGGGATAATCAATTATTTTATTTGGTCCAGATTTAGAAGAAAATTGATCTGATTCACACCACCCAGACAGATTGAACTAGTTATCTACAAATTCTGAAATGCAATTTCATTGTTTAAAAAATGTATATTTTACTATAAAATGCCTTTTAAAATGTGCATTTTATCAAAAAATTCATGCAAGACTGTACAGTTGTGTGGTGGGGTTTTTTGGGGGGGGTTGTTTTTTGTTTTTTGTTTTGTTTTTGCAGATTTCACATACCTTTTGCAGAAAACTACAGGTAATGCAGAAATACAGTAGAACCGACTTAATGATGAAACACAAAGAAATCTGGCATGGAGCAAAAATAGTGTGAATCATCCATCCTTCTTCAGCTATCCAATGAGTGAGTGGCTGCCTGGACTTGCACATAAATGTGCCAATGGACTTTTTCAGATGGGCAAAAAAGATGGTAGCATAGCGTGATGCTCCTGTCAGTGTCACATCTTAGCATAGATTTTCAGATGACGTCATGCGACATCATCTGAAAACCTTTGCTAAATTGTGTGACAATGATGGGAGCATCGCACTATGTCCCTCTCCTTTTTGCCCATTTGAAAATGTCCAGTTTTCCTGCCCATTCCATCTTCTGGTCTGATACATTCTTATGCAGTAAAATATGATGGTGCTGGATTCAATAATCTTTGAAATAGCTATGACGAATTCCATAATCTCTTATTATACCTTATAGTGTGCATTTATATAGCTAATTATTCTACACTGCAACCCACTTTGCTTAAAACCTTTGTAATCACTACAAGTGACTAGGGTAATGTTGAATGATCATGAGACTGAGCTGTCTGTTCAAATATCATTTGTCATGCCCTATCAGAAAATTGACAGAATGAAGGGCAGACATCATCTAATATATCAGGTCCTGCAAACTGCCCCTGAAACAAGAGTTACAAAAACCAGATTAGGCATAAATGATAGCAGATTAGGAATAAGTGTATATTCAGCAACTCGTATGGGTGAAATCTTAGAGTCCACGGCTTTCAGCGTTCTTTGCCTCTTCAATCCTGTCTACACAACTGAACATGAGGAAGGAATTACTGCAATTCTGTTACAACTCTCAATTCAGCTCTACACAAAATCACATGAAGCAGTTAAGAGATGTAGGGGGTGGGGTGGGAAATACCAAAGAATGTCTCAAACATAAACACACACACACACACACACACACTGAATGTACACTAAAACATTATAGCACTTTGCACCTACTTTAACTGACATGGCTCCATCCTAAGGGAACCCTGGGATTTATTCCGTGGTGAAATCCTGAGAAGTCTCTGCTAGAGATTTCTGATGCTGTTGTTCATTAGGCCAGACCATTCTATGTACCTCTCTGAGGCTGCATCAACACTGCAGAGTTAATGCAGTTTGATGCTGCTTTAATTGCCATGGCTCAATGGAATTCTGAAATTTGTATTTTTGTGAGCTATTCAGCCCTCTGTGTTAGAGAGCTCTGGTGCCTCAACAAACTATAAATCCCAGGATTCCATAGGATGGAGCCATGACAGTTAAAGTGGTTTCAAACTGCATTAATTCTGCAGTGTGACAGCAGCCTAAGAATTCTAAGTATTTCACTAAACTAGCAATTGCAAGATTCTGCAGAATGAAGCCATGGGAGTTAAAGTAGGAACAAACTGCTGTAAGAATATCATATTGGTACTCTCACCCACCCACCTCCTGCAACTGCCCTCATGTTCCCCCCATGTACATTCCTTTCAAAAATTCACATGCTGCATTTCCATATTGTTTGAATGATGGAAAACCAGATGGAACAAGCTTTCCCTTAAAAAAATATACTGAAGTCCTAGAACACATGAAATTGATTAGGTGAAGCCTGGTGCTCCCTCCCTCTCCTCAGCCCCAGGAAATATGAAGCTATTATGGTGAGTTCCTGCAGCCCGGCATTCATTTAAAATCTTCTCAGGCTCATTTATTTCAAAACAGCTGCTAAAAGGATATACCTGGAATGATGCCACGTTAAACAGCAGCTCTTAAGATACAGCATCATTTCCTTTTCTTTCAAAGATTTCTAGCAAATCTTTCTGTTCCCCAAAAACAAATTCCAATCCGAATGCCTCAAGAAGTTAGTCCAAAATGTGCCTACTTTAAGACATAGCAAAGGAGCATCACCGGCACAGTGTAGCTTTCTTACTGAATGGCAGGTTCAAAAGTTCAATTCAACATATATGAAAGAAGCTTACTTTGTTTATTTTGTTCATGTAGGAATTTAGGATTCTCAGCTAGGGCCTTATGAACATAATACATTTCTGCAGCAAATTATCATACAATCACACATTTTCCCTGGGGGTACTTGCCATCTGTCATGACAAAAAGATGGTTTCCACTTTCTTCTGGAAAGATTAGGGTTTTTTTTTTCAGTTTCAACGAATTGTGTCTAGGGCTGCATCTACACTGCAGAATTCATGCAGTCTGGTATTGCTTTAACTGCCATGGCTGGATGCTATGAAGTTTGAGGATTTGTAGTTTTGCAAGATAATTAGCCTTTTCTGTCACAGAGCTCTAGTGCCACAACAAATTACAAATCTCAAAATTCCATAGGATAGAGCCATGACAGTTAAAGCAGTGTCAAACTGCATTAATTCTGAAGTGTAGATGCAGCCTCAGACAGGTACTTAAAATAGTCTATCCCACTGAATTACAGCACTCGAAATCTCAGCTCTCCTGAAAAATAAATGTGAAGCTCAGAGGTGCATCTTGACAGAGCTACAAGAAGCACAACGTCATCAAATGGAGATCTGTGTTTGTTAGGGTGGTCAGATTTTATACCTTACTAAAGATGGTAATTACTCATTTTGTCCTGTCTATGTCCAATCTAAAAATCAAGAACCGTAAGAAAGAAAAGCAGAGGCCTTGATATTGCCTTTCACATGATGCACACACTACATAGTATAGGCAGCAATTCTACATTATGATGTGCAACGTATAAAGCTCCACACATGCAATTCTGTGCTTCTCCCACTCCCAGCAAGCAACATCCAAGTCTCAAGAGTACTGGAACAGCCATTTGATGGCTGAGGAAGGGAACAAGGACAGCAACCAGGCACCACCCAGCTCCAAGTCTGAAGCCAGGACAAAGAATTAAGGTTGCCTTCCTGGGTTTCTAGTGACTGGTAGCCTGTGATGAGTGCCTTCTTGCATAATGTCCTATTACACACACACAGCCCTGTAACCCAAATTTATGTGTACATATATTACCAGAAGGATTCTAGCCAGTGTCTTCCCTATTGTGATGAATTGTTTTGTATTTCTGTTTACATTATAGTTATTCTTATTTTATTACTTGTCTATTATAATTCATAGATTTGACAAATACAACACAACAATAATTGCACTTGTACACAGTTATATCAACTTAACATGTAATCCGTCTCTATAGCAGCTTCAATTTTGCATCTTTCCCAATCCTCTTACTGTAACCACTCTTCTATTAAACTTATTGAGAATTCTGTTATTGGGACAAAAATCTTAAGAATAAATAATGGCTTTCTAAAAAATAATGACTTTTTCTAAAAAAAGAAGAAAGAGAAAAGCAATCATTATAAACATTATAATAAACATTATAATAGAGAGGGGAACATGAGTGGTCTGTTTCGTGTGTTATAAATCTCTAATCATTTTCAGCTACGTTTGTCAATATTGACCATTCTTTTTCCCATTTATCTAGATCTTTATTAATTAGAATTTCTGTTAACATGTCTAATTCTTTCATTTCCCATATTTTGTTTTCCCAATCCTCTATTCGTGGTGTATCTGGGGAGTTCCAGTTTTTTGCCACTATCAATCTTGCAGCAGTTAAAAATATAGTTATTATTTTTATATTTGCATCTATACATTAAATAACCATATGCAAATCTCTCTCTCTCTTGCAGATGTAAATGTGATCACCAGAGTTTCTGTTAACTCAAAGAACATACCAAAAACAATGGAAATGCATCTTTTTTGTACTATAACATCTAGATTTTTCCAGTCAGCAAGACCACTGGCTTTAGCCCCCAAAAGTAATATAGCCTTGTAAATGTGGGCCTCTTCCTTTATGTCAGTGGATGGGGTCAGTCTACAAACACATTCCTTTGTGCATATGGAATTACTTCATCTACCACAAACAGACAAAGGATGGGTGAATTAGATCATGCAGAAATCCATACCTGGAATGCTTTTTATACAGTTCTGTGGAAACCATGGGCTTCCAAAAACACAAATAGATAAATCACGCCTGGAATTCTCAGTAAAAGCCAAAATGGACTGAACTGAAGCCATTGTACTTTGACCATAACAAGATATTAGACGACTCATTGGAAAATGCTTGGTAAAGTGGGAGGCAGTAAGAAAAGAACAAGACCACATTATAAATGAATTGATTCAATCAAGGAAGTCATGGCCCTGAGTTTGCAAGATGTGAGCAGAGCTTTTGATGGCTGGGACTCTTAGAGATCTCTCAAGTCAAAGCTAACATAATGGCAAATAACATCAATCTTAGCAGAGGAAACAATGATGGCCTTAGTCAAGTGCATTTCTTTTATGTCTATAATTGAATTTCAATTATAGTGAAAAATGCTTTTATTATATGAGTACATTTTGAATGTTTTGTGAAAAATATAAAAGTGCAGATACTACTAAGTTCTTAGTAGTTGAGTTATATGGTAGTGGAAATATTTTCAGATCCCATAGATATAACAAACCATCACTCATAACTCATTTTGCTATGAAATTATTCCATTTAGTTTTAGAGACTAATTTTCAGCCCTTATTTCTAAGTTTGAAAATGAGAGCCTTATAAGAACCTATATCACGATTATTTGGAATGTTTAGCCAAGTATGCTATTAGATTATGTTAGGAAATGATGTTTGCCAGGTCAGTTAGTTCACCGAGAAATCGTTGCACTATTATTCAGTACTAACATTGCTTTCAGTTTCCTCCTCACTTACATTCACTGGAAGAAAATATGAGATCCTATTTGTTCAGTTTTATATCTCAGATGATATACTTCCATTTTAAGTTTGTCAAAAATTCAAACTACAGTTATTCTGGAGATACAGGCATAATTCAGGCCCGTTACAAATGGGCATAAAGTACGGACTGGGTCCGTATTAGGATTGGAAAGGGGCGTCACTTCCGGACTCCCCTAACCCTAATACAGACCGAGTCTGTACAAAACAGCGGCGCCTGTTCCACATGGGGGCCATCGTGTTTACGTAGCAGACGCACTGCGTCCACATGTCACACGACGCATATGACGCTGCGAGTGCACCATTGGCACCTTGCGGCATCATATCCATGCTGCAAAGAGAAGCGCCATTTTGACGCTTCTTATTTGCAGCGCGGAAGAGCCTCGCAGTTTGGACGCTGGGGCTCCTCTGCACTCCAAATGAAGGAGGCGGCAGACTGCCCCTTCTGGGCGGTCTGTAACACGCCTCAGTTAACAAAGCATCTGATTTTTTTTAAAAAAGCTCCTTTTTACAAAGACTTTGTACAGCCCACACAGCATCCCTTTCCTCCTCATTCTCTTTATAGCAGCATCACCATTGGGTTATAGTAAAGAGAGGCAGGAGAAATACAGGTGCTGGGTTGCAGCAGTGTGTCTGCAGTAATAAATAAAGCTTGAGCTCAGATCAGAATTCTACCCCAGCTGATCCTAGTATAGCTGTGCATGCCTGCCTGCCTAGAACAGGCACTGTAAACTGCAGCTGCATCCAGAATTTCTGACAGAGCATGCTGGAATAGCAAAACAGAGAGAGAAGGAGAAAGCAGATAAGCCTGCCTCACCAGCTCCCCCCAGAATGTTAAAAAAATGTATAGAACTACAATCGGCCCTTTTTATTCCCCGATTATTTTATCCACGGATTCAAGCATCCACAGCTTAAAAATAGTCCCAAAAAGTATAAATTCCAAAAAACAAACCTTGATTTTGCCATTTGATGCAAGGAATACCATTTTGCTATGTCATTATATTTAATGGGACTTGAGCATCCACAGATTTTGTTATCCACTTGGGGTCCTGGAACCAAATCCCAGCAGATAACAAGGTCCCACTGTATAAGTTTGGCCACTAAAGTGGAAATAGTAGGAAAAGTGGAGGCTGGTGAAGGAAAAGAACACAGGAACACAAGATGGAAAGTCCCATTTTTAAAAGCTGCATGAGAAGCCCATGTTGCATACAGGCTGCTTATTGCTGGCCACGGAGCACTGCGATAGGATCTGTCTTTGATTTTTAGATCCTGCGTCTATCCTAGCGGGACTTTACTGTGCGATAATCTCCATAGAAGCCATGATGATCCTGGGCACTGACAAAAAAAATCACTCTTGAAAAGGAAGACACAAATTCACTTCAGAAATTTTGGAAACCACATTCTATGAAACAGCCTTCTGTAACTGACTGGGAATGAAGAAAGCACACCAGGAAGTAACAAGTTGTGTGAAGGCTGCTATAAAATAATTTCATTATCTTTAGTCTATACCTTCAACAAGTTCCTTTTAAACTTATGGGGATGGTGATATGGTAAATCATAAGAGGTTACATATATGTAATAATGGCATTCAGTGAGAACTGATATGTGTCTGCCTTTTGTTTATGTGCTCTTCTGTATAACAAACAAACTTTTATTCTGAATTCCAATCAGATTGTGTAAAATTAAGCTATGTTGTTTTGTGTGATATCATCTGAGTGACAGGCAAATAATATTTATTTATTTATTATTACAGTATTTATTCAAATATTTTTATCTCATGGTTCTCTTTAATATAGTTCTTCATGTTGTGATGATCCCCAGCCATAAAATTATTTTCATTGCTATATGCAAATACGTTTTTTCCGATGGTCTTAGGCGACCCCTGTGAAAGGGTCGTTCGACCCCCAAAGGGGTCCCAACCCACAGGTTGGGAACCACTGTTCTATATAGCTCCTCCTGGTAAGAGTGCCTTCTCAGTAGATCTTAACACTTAGCATATAGAGGGAAAGGTTCCCCTTTAGGTCTCATGGCCCTATTCAGACTGGCACATTTGCGCTGGAGGGTGAAATCGGGGGCCCTCCTCTCAAATGTCTCTGGAAGCAAGTGCCCACTATAAATACCTTAATCGAGGTATTTAACCCCGGAACGCCATTGCAGCTCTTTAAACTGGTTTAAAAGGAAGAGTCCTGTGCTGTCAATCAAATTAGTTTCACTTTTATAAAAGGTGGCATTTCTTGCAGTCATTGGCTAAGCGGGTAGGGGCTTCCCCCCTCCTTTTTTAAAAAAATCTGTCCGGCAAGGTGCACATATGCTGTCAAATTTAAAAACCTCCGGTGTGTGTCTTGTGTGTGGCAAAAGCATTCAATTAGTATCAATTTGCCAAATTGAAAGGGAAGCATTTGTAACACTGGCATTGTAGCATTCGCATTTTAAACAAATAATTCCAGGAGCAAGAGGAAATGAAAGGGAAATGTAGCGCATACATTCTAATTGTAGCATCTACATATAAAACAAATAATAATAACATTAATAATAATAAATGCTCTTATAAGGTGCTGTTCCAGGAGCAAGAGGAAATGAAAGTAGCACAAGCACACATACATTCTATGTCACCCAAAAAACCATGCACATAAACTGCCAAAAATAAAAAATAAAAATCTACAGCCCGATTTCTCTTGGCAATCCTCCTCCTCCTCCCGATGCTGCCCTCCATGGCCCCCTTCTCTCCCCTGGCTCCTGCCTTCTCCTCCTCCTCCTCCCGATGCTGCCCTCCATGGCCCCCTTCTCTTCCCCGGCTCCTGCCTTCTCCTCTTCCTCTTTCCGATGCTGCCCTCCATGGCCCCCTTCTCTCCCCCAGCTCCTGCCTTCTCCTCCTCCTCCTCCCAATGCTGCCTTCCATGGCCCCCTTCTCTCCCCTGGCTCCTGCCTTCTTCTCCTCCTCCTCCTCCCGATGCTGCCCTCCATGGCCCCCTTCTCTCCCCTGGCTCCTGCCTTCTCCTCCTCCTTCTCCTCCTCCCGATGCTGCCCTCCATGGCCCCCTTCTCTCCCACAGATCCATCATCATCATCATCATCATCATCATCATCATCATCATCCTTCTCCGATGAAGGGGAGGGGATGCTCTGCTCAATGCCCTCCCTCTGACCTAAATCCCTCCCCTGAACTTGACCCGATCATGATGGGGGGCAAGCTCATATTTCACGGAACCTGGGTTTTTTCAAAAGATACGGCTTTTCCCCTGATTCCAAATGACCCGCGCTAAGGGGCATTTGCCACAAAACGCTTGTGAATGCCTCGAAATGGATTGTGACAGATTTGGAGTGAATATGAACTTCACATGCAAGGATTGATTCCTGATCCAGGTTATAACGTAGTCTGAATGGCCCCATGATCTCAGGCCATGTAGTGCTTCAAATGTTATAACTCAGACCAGAAGCAAGTTGGCAGCCAGTGCAGTACTATTTCTTTCAAACTAGTGCCATATGGTTTCTATTCTTGTCAGCCATCTATCTGCAACATATTGCATTAGTTTCAGCTGCCATTTTATCTTCAGGGTAGCCCCGATTCTCTAAATGGGAAATTACCATTTTTGGAAATGCAGTACCCAAGCCATCTCTGCCTGGGAAACGTCCTAACTTGTGATCCAGTCAAAGCTGACTCCAATACTCCAAGGACTTTTTACACATGGGGGAAATAGGGCAGAATAGGGGTTTAAACAACCGATTATCCCGTGCAAAACATGTTATCGCATTTAAGATTGTCACTATTAAAGAGGTAATAAAGAGGCTATAAAGAGGCAATAATCAGCAACAAATCATTCATGGGGAAATCCTGCTGTTTATTGCTTCTTTATTGCCTCTTTAATAGGGATGTCACTGAAAATGTGATGCTGTATTTTGCACGGGATAATCAGCTGTTTAAACCCTGATTTTTCCTGTGTGATAAAGTCCCAAGTCGTGGAATCCATCTGGACCTTCAGTGACAAAGATGAATCCAGGAGTGCTCCCATGCTCTGTTCCTGCTGTTGTAAGAATGCAGCCCCATCAGGAGCAGGTCATATAGCAGGTTTCCAGAAGTAGTTTACAAAGTTTACAAAGCAGCAAAGCATACTACTCAAGATAAGGGATAAGGCTAAGTTGTAGCAATTTGAACCTGGGGCAAACCTCAGTGTGTTCTGTTTTCTGCAATCCACAAGGTCACTCAGTTCAAAGGGCTAGAATATGAACACCACAAAACCACTTCATTGAGAACCAGGCAGTAAGAAATGATCTCAACAATATAACAGCTCTTCAGATCCCAGTGCCCATTCTCTGGTCTGGCCATTTGTCCTTTGATTTATTTCCTTCTTCCTTTGATCAGACAGCTTTTGACTTTAGGTTCCTGAGAAGTCCCATTTCCTAACCATGAACTGCTTTGAGTGTGGTATCTTGTATCCATTCCTTTTGACTGATGTTTGAAGAGACATTTCACTTCCCAGCACAGCAGTCCTGAAGAAACAGTGGCTCTTGAAAGAAATGGTGAACACCAAATACTTGGCAAAGTGATGGGAGAAATGTAATATTTCCAAGAAAAATTGTCCTCTGTTAGAAATCCTCCATGATCTGAAGGACTGCCTAGTTCAGCTTAAAGACAAATACATTCATCCAGCCTTCATTCATTCATTTATTTTTACCACAACAGAGGCTGTAGGGGACTCTAGCAACCAGGTACATTGGGGCTGCACAGCTGGCACTGGGATTAGCTATAGCGTTTTAAAAACATGACAAATCCTGATAATACTATATTGACATAGAGGTCATTATATATTCTCATTTTACTTTTTAACAATAATTCAGATAGTAGGTATGAGGCTCTTAGGCAGAACTTGGAAAAGTTACTGGACTGATCTCCTTCATTTCTAAATCACTAATGAGTACCTTGTTGTTGCTATTGTTGTGCCTTCGAGTTATTTCCAACTGATGGCAGCCCTAAGGCAAACCTATCACAGGGTTTTCTTGATAGGTTTCTTCAGAGGGGGTTTGCCATTGCTATCCACTAAGGCTGAGAGTGTGTGAATGCCCATGGTCACCTTGTGGAGTTCCATGGCTGAGCAAGGATTTGAACTCTAGTCTCCAGAGTCATAAGAGTTTGTCAGACAAGGGGAATTGGAAGTATAATCCGATGGCAATCTGTACGCAATCATGGGTTTAACGTTATTGCGTGATAACCCAATACACACAAATTCGAGCAATGGGAAGTCAGTCCGAACGCAATCATGTGGTTTCACATTATTGTGCGATAGACTGCCACATTTTTGTTCTTTTCAATTTTGTTTTGGAGATCCACACATGTTTTGTTTATCCCAGAAAATTTTCTGTCAGCTCCCAGTACAATCAGAGACTTTTTCTACCAGTTCTCCAGGTCAGCTTATTTTAACCCAGTATAAAATCAGAAAGAACAGGAATAAATTCTGGGACCTTCTGTTCTTTTTAATCAGTCTAGATGAACCCTTACATATACTTCACTAAACAGCTGATGTAGAATTTTAACTAATAATAATGATAATAAGAGAAATATACATTAAAATCCATATTTTTGTGCTTTTTAAAGTTGAAAGTTGACCTGGAAATGGGGTGGAATGAATCTAACATTGGTAAAATGGAGCAAATTTGACAGCAACTGAAATGGACTGATTTATCTATAGTTATTCTTGAAAAGCTACATTTCCTATGGGCCATTGGGTCATGTGCCACAGTGTACTGAAGTCTATGGCATATAAGAGCTTTACTGCTTACTAACATTCCTCCCATTTCAATGGAAGTTGGAGCACTTTGAAATCCCTCTGGCACATATGCAACATTTTAAAAGTGCAGTCTTGTGTATGCCTACCTGAGTGTACATCCCACTGAGTTCAATGAGGCTCACTCCCAGCTAATTATGCATAGGACTGCAGCCTAATTGTGGTAAAGGTGGGTTGTTCAAGCCATATCCACCAAACATGATGGCAAGCATCCAGTGAGACTATTAGGAAGAAAAGAAGCTGCTTTCTACTGAGTCAGACCATTGCTCTATCAAATTCTCAGTGACATCATTAAGGAGTTTATCAGACAAGGGAACTTGGAAGTATAATCCAATGGCAATCCAAATGCAATCATGGGGTTTAACGTTATTGCGTGAGAGGTGATCACACGCAATTTCAGGCAATGGCAAGCTATTTTCAGGCAATGGGAAGTCAGTTTGAACACAATTCGAATTCATGTAAATTCGCTGAACTAGCAAATTCACGTGAATACGTTCTGGCCCCACTTTCTTTTCATTAGAAATTAAGAGACATTCCTCCTGTGTGATAACGTCCTAGGATTGCTAATAGCCAGTGCAGTAACTCAGGGTGTCACTCCTTGTGGAAGAAAAGCTACCTCCATATTGTGGATTGGCAATATATTTCATGGTCCATTTCTCCACGTCCCCTGATGGCGCCACTGAAATTTTGCCTGTTTTCAGACACAGATGCCCCAACAATATTGTTAGTGGGTCTTTGTCACCTTCCCAAAATTCCTTGCTTTTATCCTTATTCAGTCTTGTTGACATGGTTAGCTTGACCCCTGGCAAGTGTCTATTGTGGAGCAAATGTTAGAGACCCACAGTACATTTGCTTTCCTCTAAAATGTCTGTTAGAAAATGATTAAAATAGCTGCTTCTCAAATGTGTTTATGCTGCCCCTATTGGGCCCTTGAGACATGTCAGTAAAAAAAAAAAGGAAGCAAAAAAGTGCCAAGAACGGTATGCAGAACACAAGTATTTTTTTTTAAAGGAAAAAAGATATCTTCTTTTTAAAAGTATTTTTAACCTCAGCATGGTTTAAGTAATTTAAAAGAATGCCTTTATTCTTTTCCATTATTTCTATTTCTCATAGACCTAATGTTTTGCTTAAAGTAATGAAGAAGATTAAAGGTGGCCAATGTGTTAGATTCTCATATGAGAGAAATGAAAATAAAAAGAGAAAGGAAAATTCTGTGAGGATATAAGAATACTGTACTGGAAAGAAAATAATAATGTTGTTTCTAATGTGAAGTCGAAGGCTTTCATGGCTGGCATCCATAGTTTTTTGTGGGTTTTCTGGCTATGTGGCCATGTTTTAGAAGAGTTGTTTCTCTTTTGCTAAAACAGTGATGGGAATCATGAAGTCTTCCTTTTCCCCCTTTCATTGCTTCAGTCATACCGGTCTCCATGTTCCATGTGAGAAACTTTGGCGGGTTACAGACCGCCATTTAGTACGTATTCTATACGTACTAGGGTTAGGAAGGGGCGGTGCATCCGCACCCCCCTAAACCTAGTATGTATAGAATACGTACAAGATGGCAGCGCCCTGTTCATACGGGCGCCGCCATCTTTACGTATCGGACGCTGTGCATCCGAATGTGTCGCGGTGCCTGTGACGTCGCGAATGCGGCCCTGGCGCCTCGCGATGTCACAGCGGCGCTGCAGAAAGAAGCTCCATTTTGGAGCTTCTTTTTTGCTCCATAAGGGAGCCGCGCGGTGTAGCTGCGACGGCTCCCTTACAGAGCAAACGACTGCGGCGGCAGACCGCCTCAAAGTGGCGGTCTATAACCCGCCATAGGGAACAACATAAAGATGCACACAGACCAGCCCTAGAGAGATTGTGAGAGGCGGGGGGAGGGTGGGGAATAGAAGAAAACCTGGAGAAGAAACAACAAACAGTGCTTCAGCCTGATTTCAATCCTGCTGACAAGACCCTGGTGGGACTTTGGAAATGCTGGCATTCCAACTTTGGCCCATTTGATTGCAGTCTTAGTTGTGCTTGAAGTAAACCCACTGAAATTAATGGGACTTTAGTAAGACATGACCAACTTGTCCTCTTGCTTTCAGTGGATCTACTCTATGTATAACAAAGTATTTTGTTCTAAAGACACAGGAGCACACCATTAAAACCTTATTAAAACCTTCAAGGACCAATTTACTTTAAATATAAATGTATGCCTAATTGAAACGTGCTGAAGAAGAGGTCTACAGATATCACAGACTACTGAAAGGACAAATGAATGGGTCCTAAGGCAAATAGAGCCTGAACTCTCCACTAAAAGCAGAGATGGCTAAATTGAGGCTGTCATACTTTGGACATATAATGAGATGACATGACTTTTGGGGAAAAGATGATAATGCTTAATAAAATAGAAAGCAGTAGAGAAAGAGGGAGACCACACCACAGGTAAATTGATTCATCAAGGAAGCCACAGCCCTGAGTCTGCAACCCGAACAGGACATTTGTTTACCAGGGATCTTGTTGGTCTCTCGTTCACAAGGTTGCCATAACTCAAAGTCAACTAGACAGCAAATGACAGCAAGGATAGATGTACATGGTTTAAAACTGTTGTAGTTTTTAAAGTGATTTTAACTATTGTGATGCTTCATATGTTTTTGTCTTGTTTATTTATGCTTTTAATCTGGAGGTGTTTTAAAATTGTTTATATTGTCTGCTGTCTTGTGATCCTATGATAAAGGAAAGGATAGAAGTGTTTTAATAAATAAATAAAAATACACCATCCAAATATACTTTCATCAAACAAGCCACAACCTTTGCTGGGCTCCTTAAGTCCTTAAGTCCACACAGTGGACTTAAGGAGAAAGTTCTGCAGAAGGTTTGGGGAGGCATATAGGTAGAGGCTATGCAGTTCACAAAGCTGGCTTCTCACATAAAACTTTATCACGCTGGGCTGAAAAGGTGCCACAATTGTGTTAGCCTAGGAAACAGAAACGTTCTGAGTTGAGGACAGTCATTATCACACAGCTCTTCCAAATTGCCAACAGTGGAATAACACCGTGATTGGGAGGCATTGACAAATTTTTACCCTCAATGAAAAGGAGCACTCCAGCAACAGATGGACCAGCTACTGGACAGACACAAGCATCATAGACACTGCTATTCTGTTCTAATTCCACTTTTCAAGCCTTTTGTGATAAAATTCATAGAGTGGGGCTGTGCCTGGGCTGTAGGTGGCTTGGTTAAGGCAAGGGATACTTAGGGATACTCTAGCCAATGTACCCTTCCTATAAGACATGGGTGGGCAATATGCAACCCATGGGTCATTTTTGTGCATTCTCCCATTCAAAGACTGGTGTAGCTGTCACTGCTATCACAAGAAGCATGCCACCAAATTTTGGCAACATCTTCAAAATAAATAAACCCAAACTCTTTCCCTTGTTCCCTTCCAGATGAGGAGTGGAATCTTACAGGTCTCTATGGTGTGGAAAGGCACTCTGGCACCTCCTCATCATAGAGAACCACCACAGTTGCCCCCTAGATTTTGCCAACAGCCTCAGCAGAGGTAGAAACCTTGGGGCTGCAAATAATTTTTTGCAACTGTTCATCCCTCCACTCATAAGGTAGGGGTCTTCAATGTATTCTCACCCACCTCATGAGAATTTGCCCAGCCCTGACGTTGCCCAGCCATCTTCATACACAAAGTTATTACACTCCAAAGGACAGCTGTGCCTCTCTTGTTCTGCCTGTGTCACAAACATTGTAGATGGAATGTAAGAAAGACTTTGGAAAAGGACTGTCATGCAGTGGCAGTACGTGAGCTTTGCCAACAGAAGGTCCCAGGTTTAATCCCAGGCATCTTGAGATAAAAGAATCAGAAAACAGATGAAGTGAAAGATTTTTTTCTGCTTACAACCCTGGGAAGCAGCAGTTGGCCATGTGTGTGTAAAGCCCCTGTGGTTTTGGCTTTAAAAATAATGGTGGGAGGTTTAAACTTCCCGATTGGCACATGATGCCCCCCATACAGAGTGCACTATCCACCCTTTCACATGAATAAAAAAGATCACAAACTGCACATTATGGCCCAACTCTTATTAGTAGTTTGACTAGAACAAACTGATTGAATCATTTGTTGAATGAGGAGTCAACACTTATCTAAATCCCACTGATTTGATGGGTTGACTTTAGTTGAACTACTAATGGGATTCAGGCCCTGTGTTTAATCCACTGTCTAGTTTAACCTTCTGGGAGCCCAGGGCTCAATTTGTGCTCAGCCATGAAACCCACTGGGTGACCTTGAGCAAGTCACACTCTCTCAGCTTCAGAGGATGGCAAATGGCAAAGGTCCTGTGCACAAATCTTGCCAAGAAAACCTTATGATAGGCTCATTTTAGGGTTGCCACAATTCAGAAATGACTTAATAGTACACAACACACACAAAGTGGACATAAAAAGATCTAGTGATTTCTAGTGGATTAGCAAGGAAGTAAGCATAGACTAGAGTTTACCTGAGTTTTGAAATGTTACTTGTTTGGACCACAACTCCCAGAATCTCCTAGACAGCATGACCAGTGTCTAATTCTGGGAACTGTGGTCTGAAAAAGGTAACTCTTCCAAGTGATGAACTGTTACACAGGTTTCTTAACCAGAATAAATTCTTGGGTCCACAATGGTTTAATTCTAATTGCCTTTTTCCATCAGGTTGCATGTAGTAGATCTCAGAGAGCTTCCTGAAAAACAGTAGACCACACATGGATGAAGGCCACCCACCTCTGATGTACATAATACTGATCCAGATGGAGAATGGACTCATCGAGTGGTAACCTAAGTTTACGCAAACATTTTAAGTCATGGGAGGGAGTCTTATGACACCATTAAGGATAATAGTCTGACATCCTGTTGGTGTCTTAACAACTATGTCAGTTCCCTTACACATAGAGTTGTGCACTTTGGGGGCAGTGTGTACTATCTATACTGTATTCTGTTGCACCTCCCTGAGCACTGTGAGTTGCTGTTTGTGCACCGTTGGACTTTGTGCATAGACTGCACAGTTGCACATTGTGCAATGCACATTTTCTTATGCAGCACTGCAATTCCGAAACAAGGCATTGCAGCCCATCCCACACAGACCTCCCTGAGCATAAAGGTTACACCACATCAATACATCTTTTGCATGCAAGATGTTGACCATCAGCTTCATTGGAGCATAAACTTTTATCAAATCAAAACCCACTTCCTCTGCCTTGTCAGTGCCAAAGTTTAGCACCAGCGCAACCCTCTCCCTGAAGCAAAGTCCCTGGAGTGGAAGGCAGGCCTAGGATTACATCCTTCCTTGCCTCTGAAAACCCTCATTTAAAAAAAAAAAATCTTTGGAGAAGGAATTCCTCCATCATCCCATTTCCCTCCAGAAAATTCCTAGTGATGGCAATGGGAGGCAGATCCTAGCAACTATGGGTGTGTGGAGGTACCTATGGTTGCCATCATCATCATTGATGATATGATAGCCCTGTTTAAGTATTTGAAGGGGTGTCATATTGAGGAGGGAGCAAACTTGTTTTCTGCTGCTCCAGAGAATGGGACAAGGAGCAATGGATGCAAGCTCCAGGAAAAGAGATTCCACCTCAACATTAGGAGGAACTTCCTGAGAGTAAGGGCTGTTTGACAGTGGAACACACTCCCTCGGAGTGTAGTGGAGTCTCCTTCCTTGGAGGTCTTTAAGCAGAGGCTGGATGGCCATTTGTCGGGGATGCTTTGATTGAGAGTTCCTGCATGGCAGAAGGGGGTTGGACTGGATAGCCCTTGCAGTCTCTTCCAACCCTATGATTCTATGATCATCATCATCATTTCAAAAGGCAACCGAATCCTAATCCCACAGGCACATCCATACACCCAATAGTTTCTAGGATCATCCTCTCATTGCTCTCACTGGGAGGGAGTTTTCCAGCCTAGAGGGAAATGGGATGATGATGATGATGATGCCAAAAGGCAGCCCAATTCCAATCCCACAGAATTTTTAAAAAGACACAGAATAATCCCACCTGATTAAAAAACCCCAGAATAAAATGGGGTTCGCTTGCTTTGGGGGCGGTGGGGCGCCTTGGAAGGCAGCTGTGGGAAGGGAAGAAGCCCAGGGGAAAGCTCTGGGGCCAAAGCCAACTACCATATCCCCCGAATTCCAGAGCATGCCAGCGTGGCAGTTAAAGCGGTATCAGCCCGCCTTATTATTTCTCTAGAGAGGCTGCAGCCGAAGAGGAGCAGGAGGGTCTGGGATGCGGAGGTGGGAGCCAGCCCTGGGCCTGGGAATGACTGGGGTCCCTTTCAAGGGGAGGAGCCCCAGAAGCAGAGGAGGAGGAGGCCGACTAGGCAGAGGCGCTGTGTCTGCTTGGGACGCCCGCTTTCTCCTCGGAGGCAGAGTCTGGGAAGGGCTTCGAAAGGAGAGGCGCCTGGGGACCAAGGGCCCTTCTGCTGCTGCTGGAGCCAGGAAGGGAAAAGGCGGGAAAGCCAAGGATGATGAGGAGCCTCGGGAGAGGAGGAGCCCCGCCGGAGAGAGCCAGGTGAGCAGCCCAGGCGGCTGTGGGGGCTGTGGAGTGTGGGGGTTGTAGTTGTGTGTCTTTCTGGAGCTGGAAGGGACCCCACAACCCAAGCCCTCCAGGCAGATGGACCTCTATCTATCTATCTATCTATCTATCTATCTATCTATCTATCTATCTATCTATCTATCTATC
>NC_056523.1:256202170-256222610 GCF_019175285.1 Sceloporus undulatus
CAGCCAGCCTCTCTGCTTCAAACCCTCCCAAGAAGGAGGCTGAGAGAGTGTGACCTCGCTCTCCAGAGCCGCTCCAACCACTAGCCCAGGCTGCCTCTCTCGAAGACACCCTGAATTCTAAATTCGGAGGCACTGTTGTGATGCTCTTTTGGGGGCGTCCTCCAGTCCGGATTCAGGGCAAAGCCGAGGGAGCAGGAGGGCGGGGGTCTCGGTGTTTGCAAGGGACCCTGCCCCTCGCCTCTGCTTCCCTTTGGGAGAGTCTCTGGGAAAACTTGGGGCGCTTTTGGCAAACCTCCTCTGAAGAAAGCTGGCCAGGAAAACCTGATGCCAGGCTGGCTTTGGTGTTGCCAAACGACTGGAGAGCGCACAAGACACACACACAAAGTGGGCAGAAGGAAGACCGACTTGGGATTTGTAGTCCATGAGCAAGGGCTCCTGATTCCTGACCAGGCAAGGAAGGAAGCCTATAGACTATAGAGCTGACCTGAGTTTGGACCTGTCACTTGTTTGGACCACAACTCCCAGGACCTCCTAGACAGCATGGCCAGTGCCTGAGGGATTCTGGGAACTGTGGTCTGAAAAAGGGGGACTCTTTGTCAAGGGTTCCCCAGCTCATTTGGCCCAAGAAGGGGGGCATTGCCCAGCAGAGCCAGGGAAAGCGATGGGACTTAAGGAAGCCCTGGCACAGCCACCGGCACAGCCCCATTCAAAACAACGGACTTTAAGATAGTTGTTCAGTGCCTGTACTGCAGCCTCACAACCCACAGTCCCAGCCAGGGGCCCAGGGTCAACTCAGCCTGGCATCCTTCCATAGGTCACTCAAAGGAGTACCCAGCTTGTTGGGGCCAATTACCTTACACTTTGTAAAACCACTTAGAGACTGCTTAGGTGGTATGGAGTGGCACATAAATGAAGCTGCTATTGCTCTTGCAGTGGTTGTTGGGTGCCTTCAAGTCCTTTCCAACTTATGGCAACCCTAAAGCCACGGGTTTTTCTTGGCAAGGCATGCTCAGAGCAGTTCTGCCATTGCCTTCCCCTGAAACTGAGAGAGTGTGGCTTGACCAAGGTCACCTAGCGGGTTTCCATAGCCAAGCAGGATTTGAACATTCAAACAACTGCACCATAATGGCTTGACTACACGTCCCCCGACTGATTTAGGAATCTTATTCCCCTTCTCCTTCTGTTACTTCACTCTGAGGTACCATCCTGGTGCTCTTGTGCCAGAAACCTAAATTACAACTAGAAGCAAAAGAATTGTTCTGTGCAGTCTGTGGAGGACTGACCTTTGGGAAAACAAAGCATCCAGGGAGGAGACATTAAGAGTCACGCTGGACATGTTGGTCTAGGTGGGTGCTTTAGATCATTGCATGCTTTTTGTTTGTTTGTTTGTTGTTTGAAAGAGTCCAAAGCCAAAGGAAAAAGCTATATATACACCCCAGTTTTCTGGAGATGGTGGTTTGCAGATATTAATATAATGAGCTAATAAGTGCAGGAGAATTCCTTTAATAACCTTTTGCACATCCTGGTTAATGTGCCATCAGGAAACATATGAATCTCCCTTTTGGGAAACTTTACAAATTCATAAAAGAGAAGAAAAACTGTGTTGTATTTAACAGTTGAATATAACAGGTCCAAAAATGGCTATGTGAGATAGTCCCTTAAAAAGAGAGACATGGTTGGGACTGTAAAATGTGGGCCACATAGCTATGGGAAGAATAAAGCAGCTTCTAGGAAATAGCCACGATTTTTCAAAGGGAACATTCACCACAGCGCCATATATCTGAGCATCCACAACGGTGACTGTGAATAAAAGAAAACTGCACCCATTATGTGTTCCAGAAATGTGGTAATCTAGAAAATATGTTAGGGCTCTCTTAAAATAAGGGGTGTCCCAGCAACTAATGTTCTTATCTTATGTTAGCCTTATGGCACAGTTAACTACAGATGGATTAAGAGATCTGAAACCTCACCATTGTACTCCATTCTACACACCCCAAATGATTATTACCACAAACATAGCTGGCACTCCTGCATTCTTCTACACCCAGCACTGTGGCATTTGACTCATCTCACTCCAGGTAATGAGGTGTAGAAGGAGTTTTTAAGGGACTTAATAAAGGGAACATCTCTCCTGTCCCCACCACCCATGCATCCTCAGGGGCATAGCTTAGTGACCCAGAGCTTAGGGCAATATGGGCCTGCAAAGCAAATTATTTTTATGTGTTCACAGACTCTGGAGCCATTGTGGGCTGAAAGGCAATATAAAAATATGT
This sequence comes from Sceloporus undulatus, assembly GCF_019175285.1. Lineage (NCBI taxonomy): Eukaryota > Metazoa > Chordata > Lepidosauria > Squamata > Phrynosomatidae > Sceloporus > Sceloporus undulatus. The sequence continues at coordinate 256,204,444 of NC_056523.1, forward strand.
TAAATAAATAAATGAGTTAGAAAGTCAAGGTCAAATTGGGGTGGCAGCACCTTAAACTCGGAGCAGAGGTTCAGGTGGTGCTGGTTCCCTTGTGCTTATTATGGAGGCCAGTTTTTCAGCCCAGCAGATGGTGTGGGAGGGCAGGACAAGGACAGGGAGAGTTGAGGTGGCCCCAGTTGGCCCCAAGGCAATGCACCAATGATATCTATACCTGTATTGGTCCTGTTTTAGTCCCAGTTTGCCCAAGGCACAGTTTGACTGGAACTTACAATCTGTGAAGTGTAAAGGCTGATCCAGACTTATTATTACAAGCATTCAATATTCACTCCGATGGCAAATTCAGACATGGAACCTGTCTACAGCCTCAAAACCCAGGTGTGATTTGAAAGCTAAATTCACAGATGAACTGAATATATCAGACAAACTTTCTGTATTCCCAGCTGTTCATCCGCCTACATCTCAGAAGTAGTGAACCACAATCTGTGAACTGTCTGATGGAGTTTATATTTCAGGACTCAAACATGATGTAATTTCATCGCTTTCTTGAACAGCCCTGGGACAAAAGAAACCAATACTAAGGCGGGTTACAGACTGCCGCTTTGCGGCGGTCTCCCGCCGCGGCGGCCTGCTCCGTGAGGGAGCCGTAGCAGCCACACCGCGCGGCTCCCACACGGAGCAAAAAAGGAGCTCCAAAATGGAGCTCCTTCTTGCAGCGCCTCTATGATGTCGCGAGGCGCCGCTGGCGCATTCGCAACGTCATAGGCACCGCGACACGTCTGGACGCTATGCGTCCGATACGTAAACATGGCGGCCCCCATGTGGAAGGGGCACCGCCATGTTGTACGTATGGAATACGTACTAGGGTTAGGGGGGTGCGGAAGCACCGCCCCTTCCTAACCCTAATACGTATTCCATACGTATTTTTTGGCGGTCTGTAACCCGCCTAAGATTACTTAGAATTTTATTCCTAATCCACACGTGCTGAGTCCATCAGGCTTTCTTAGGCAAACAGGGAACTAATTAAACAATAACAAGAGGCTAATCCTAGAACCATTGTGGTGTAATGGGTTGAGCATTGGACTGCAACACTGGAGATCAGGGTTTGGATTCCCTGCTTGGCAATGGAAACACACTGGGTGACCTTGGGTGACTCACACTCAGCCCCAGAAAACCCCATGATAGTTTCACTTTAGGGTTGCCATAGGTCAAAAACTACTTGAAGACACACAACAACAACAACAACAACAACAACAACAAATCTCTCTTTGGCTATTTGGAATCCTGAGATATTGTCCATATAAAGGGTCATTAATAATAATAATAATAATAATAAATTTTATTTTTATCCCATCCCTCTACGCAACACAATCGGGGCAGCTTACAACATTAAAATATATAGTCCATATTCCCCAATTCCATCCCCCTTAAGATACAATTAAACGATTAACAGTATAAAACATAAGCCCTGTGTACATGTATCTGTATATGCCTAGAAACTCCTTCAGACAGATGCCGACCCTTCATTGGCAGAGATCATGCATGAGTAACATCTGCAACAGAATCTGAACTGGGGGCTATCCCTCACTTTCTTAGAAATCCCTTCATACATTCATTACTAAAGTTCAGAAGGCAGCTTTCAACATGGATGACTTAGATCAGGGATAGGAAAATTTGAAGGGATGCACTGAACCCCCAACCCATTGGGGGGGGCCACACTGCTTCCAAAACTTAGCAGTAACTAGTAATTTTACCACTGCAACAAAATTGCCAGCAACTCTGGTGCTAGAGGGTGTCAGTGTAACTTTCTACTGCATAGATCCCTGCCAGTCAGCGTATAGGGCAAAACATTTCTTTCCTATCTGGAAGAGAAAAGAAGAATATGGGGGTGAAGTTGCTTGTTGTTTTCTTGCAGTGACATAACTATCAGTGGCTTGACATTGCCAATGATGAATGGGGGGCATCCAGGCAACAAAAGTGGCTGGCAAACCACATGCATCCTGTGGGTCCCTTGTCCACTCATACTTCCTCTTAGGACCAAGTTCAGCATGATGGAGTGGATATCATATGTGCCCCATTCTCATTTAAAGAAGAGATAGGTCTATTCAGCTGGAAAGGGTTACATAAAGAAGGTGGATTTCCTCACTCTGTTCCACTACGTGTAGCAATGTTCTTGGATTCCATCTTTGATGCCAGGAGTAAGCTGGGTTCATTGGAGAAAATTGCTTTATGGAATGAAGCACAGTGAGGCAAAATGGAGCAGGGAGGGTTCATTCCCCTTGTTCATGTATTCCTTTTGACTTAAAGAGAAGACAGCTTCATTCATATTTTATATGCAGAGAGGGCCGGCAAATTTGTAAAATACATATGTCTGCTCTAATCTAAGTTGGCCTTTAATGGCTATAGCTATAGACACTGGCTGTCTGAACCAGAGGTTAAGAACAAAATGGCACCCTCCAATTCCATGTTGAAAAGCCAAGTGGACTGGCAGCTGAATTATTATTTGACAATGATAATAGGACAGCACCTTACACTACACTAGGAGCTCTTTCACACCGCACTGTTATAGCACTGTTATAGCACTATGATTCCATTTTAACAGCCATGGTTGAATGCTATGGTATCCTGAAATATGTTGTGTGGTGAGGTACTAGAGCTCTTGGCTGAGAATTCTAAATATCCATCCCTAAACTACAAATCCCAGCATTCCACAGGATGTAATTATGGCCGTTAAAGTGGAACCATAGTGCTATAATTGTGAAGTGTGAAAGGGCTGATCATGTAGCAGAGTGTACAAAGCAATATTGCCTGACAGTATTCAACAGTATTATGGGATACACAAGATTGTACCTGCTGGACATGTTGTACTCTGACCAGGAGCAGGCTTACAACTGTCTGTTTAGCATGTCTATACTTTCTGTAGAAATAGAGGTTGTGTGTGACTGGTGTGGTGGATTCCTATTGTGAAGAAAAGAGTGGTCCTGGCAACAGCTTTAAACCATTTCCTTGCCAAAGGCTTGGAAGTTCATTATTTCGGTATACCACACACAGCTGCCTAGTATCATCTTCAGGTGTGCAAAAAACAAGAACAATGTGGCTCATTCAACAAAAAGTTACTGTACGGGGATGCTTCCATCTACAGCAGTAGCTTTGAAGATAGTGATGTGTGTTAATGACATCCGTTTTTCTGCTAGATTCATTAGAAGTATTGACACTGTGCACTAGAAATGCAGGATGACATCCATAGAGTAGAGTTAATGTGAGAAAATGTCATTCCGGATGTTAGTACACATCTCATTTTAATTCTCCAGTTATTCATTTTCATTTTCAGACTAAGGTGGTCTCTGCAGGGATGTTTTTTTCAGTTCAGGCCAAGGGTTTTTTGTTTGTTTGTTTGTTTGTTTTTGTTTTGTTTTTTACAGAGAATACATTATGCTTATCATCAGTTCAGACATTTCCTCTGGCTTCAGTTTAGATAATCTGAAAAGAATGGTGCTGGTATCTGTTCCTCACATTTCTAATTTTTTTTTGTCTCTTGCCATGAAGAAAAAAATTAAAATAATAATAAGTTTACTTTATAAGGTGAAGATTTGACTTCATTTCATAATGCTCCTCAGAACATCTTATTAACCAGTTAGGAACTTCAAAGAGGCCCTAGATTACAGAATTATAGACTTGAGAACCAGCGTGGCATAGTGGTTTGAGTGTTGGACTATGACTCTGGAGACCAGGGTTCGATTCCCCACTCAGCCATGAAACCCACTGGGTAACCTTAAGCAAGTCACATGCTCTTGGCCTCAGGGGAAGGTAGTGGCAAACCTACTCTGAACAAACCTTGCCAAGAAAACTCTGTGATAGGTTCACCATAAGTCAGAAACTACTTAAAGGCACACAACACAGACCAAGTTGGGAGAGAATTGAAGCACTGTGTAATGTAACCCCTTGACATTGTAGAAATATAAATAGCTAAAGCATCCCAATTCCTCTTAAAATATCCCCAGTGAAGGAGAATCCATCATCTTCCAAGGCAGCCCACTGTCAAGGAGCTTTTGTCATCCAGGAGTTCTTCCTAATGTTTTGTCAACATTTCCTTTCTTGTAATATGAAACTCTCTGTTCCCGTCCTGCCTCTGGAGCAGCAGAAAGCAAGTTTGGTTCATCATAAATGACTGAACCTTTGTCAGTGTTATAATTAGAATATTAAATTGTTTTAAATATATCCCATGGTTTGTTCTGAAAGAACCTTTGGATCCAAGTGGAAATAAAGATCACAGCAACCAAATACCCAAACAAGCATAGTGAGTAGTTGCAGTGAAGAACATGTGAAGAACATTGCTCTTAAATATGGCTTCTTTTAAAACCAATTGTGATTACGTACTTGATAATATCTGTCAGATTTATACATAAGCTTTTGAAAAGAATTACACAACTCTAGAAGCCAAGGCAAATAGTAGGTTGTTAAGAAATCTTTGCACTTTCCAAGAATCAATGCTTGGTAAACTATTGTTATCTAGATTGTATTTATAGTCACAAAGATATTGAAAATGGAAGCAAAGGAAATTAATCTGTTTTGGAAAACAATCCTTGTCTAGATTTTAGCATTGCTGTTGGATATTAGACAGGTTATGCATAATAACTCACCAGAGATTAATCCTTATGTGAAGCAACAGACAAGTGTGGGTATCCCTACCCCCTGTCTGCTAATGTTTGCTTTTTTTACTCAAAATGTGCTTGCTTTTCTCTGGTCTAAAAATGGTAATTTGTGGATATGACTTCTACTTATGGCCACCCACACAAAAAAGGAGGAAAGCTGAAATATGTTCAGTATGTCTGTTATTTGTTTAAGTTTCCATGTCGCTATGTGGAGCAGTATAGAATCAGATGGATGTCAGGCGTGCTTCTTTTGTATTTCTCTGAAAAAGGAGCAATTTATGAAATTATCTTTTTTAAAAAAAGAAAGAAAGAATTTTATCTAATTTAGTACAGCTCTGATTCACTCTCCCATTGGGTTGCAGAGTTGATATTTTGTACATAGACAATTTAATTTTTTCATCAAGTTTTTATCTTACTTCTCATCCAAATCTCCCAGGGTGGTGTACAAAGTTTCCTGATGCCCATGTTATCTTGCCATCAGCACTGTGAAGTAGGTCAGGCCAAGTATCAATGACTAGCACAAGGTTGTCTAAAAAAGCCTTGCAACAGAGTAGACAGTTCCAGACAATCTTTCTTGTCCAGCATACCTACAGCTTGGAAGTAGCAACTAATGGTAATGAATTACTTTTTAAAAAATTATTTTCCAGACGCCAGACATCCATATCCATTACAAGCCACTGGCAATTGCTTACTTAATCAGCCTTGATCCACTGGGCCAAATTCTTTTTCTCAGCACTGAAACAAAGATAGTAAATATTTTCTCCAGCAAAGTAATAGTCATTTAGCTGTAGTGTAGTAAAATCAGGGCTTGCAGGGTCAAAGCACCAGCATGTTTTTTTCTGAACAAAGGTAATGCTGAACAAGGACAAGCTGTCACTTCCTCTCATCCTTCTCCTTTCCCTCTGAATTCAGCTGAAAACTGTACCATAGCAGGGAAGGAGAGGTATGGCTTTCCTCAGCAATAATTTCTTATTGTGATCTTTTCCAATTATAATGTAAAGTATTTTGGAGTATCTTGGTCTTGATTTGGGATATATGACTCATTAACCTTTTTAAAAAAAATCTGCTAATGTCAAGATAAAAACTGCTGAAACTGGTTTGTTGACATGGACCGAGGCAACCCTTTGCATTTTTTATTCTCCTGGAGAGTGTGGCTATGAGGAGTCCCATGATGAGCAAGTGCTCTCATAATGAGCAAGTGCACTTCAAAAATTTTCATCACTTCACTATGCTGTCCATTAACTTCCCTGGTACAGTTCAAAATTCTCATATGGCCATAATTTTAAATAGGATCCCTTCCATCTAATATGGCTATTGAGTGTCAGTGATGGATGCTACTGCTTTCAAATTCTACTGTGAAGAGGCTTTATTTATGCCTGCACCCGCCCCTTTTATCTCCAGGTTGGGTGCAGGACAGCCTCACCAGCAGCCCTGCAGCTCCAATCGGGAGTTTTTCCAGACCACGGAGAAGCGGCAAAATGCCGCTTGTCCATTGCACGGAAAAGGGGAGTCCTTGGGACTTCATGCCCCTGGACACCCTGAGAGCCACAGCCCCTTTCTCCCTGGCATTGTTCCCGCAGCCACCAAATGGTGAGCGCCCAGAAAGAGCTCCATTTCAGAGCTCCTTCTTGTGCCACAGCCAGGCCACTGTAAGTGGCCTGGGCGACACAGAGATGTCACGCACACACTGTGCAGTTTGGACATGGCACATGCGTGACGTAATCATGGTGGCACCCATGTAGATGGGAGGCCACCATGATTATGGCAACGCCATGTACTAGGGTTGCGGGGCGTGCGGTTGCTCTGCCTCTGGGCAACCCTAGTATGTGGCCAAGCCAGCGCTTTGCACCAGTCTAAATCGCACCTATGAGAGAATCAGTTTTCTGGGTCTAAGCCAATGAGATACAAAGTGGGTCTTTCCACAAATAAAGCTTCCACACACATGGAATCCCTAACATACACAGAGGTACCTTCTGCATACAGTTATATCCTCCAAATCAGGTGCACATGCATGCATCCAGCCACCATACTGCCTTTATGCTCTCAGATAGTATATGTAGATCAGGGTGGGCAACAGTGAGAGTTTTAGGGGCCAATTTTCTACTCCTGAGTTTCCACCATGGCAGAAAAACAAACAAGGTGTGGAAGTGGCAGACTTTTGGTTTTGCTGCTCCTAAAGGCTTATGGGAGAGGCAATTTGCTTTTTTTGCCTTGTTTTGTTTGTTTGCAGTCTGTTTCATACTAGAAGAAGGGCAGCCTGAAGAGGCTGCAATCCTCAAAAATCCACCATGGGAGACTACGTGCTGTCCCAGGCCTACACTACATAGGTGAAGGGCAAACATCCCTAGGAAGAACCCAGGCCCTGAAAAACTTGCAGCTGGCATGCTCTCAAGTCAGTCCTCCATACTTTCAGTGAATGGGGAAGAGTGAACGAAGTCAAGTCAGCCAGCTGCCCTGTCCTAAATCTCCATATTCCTCTGTCCACAGAGTGAAAGGGCTTTCTACATGTAGAATCATTGCATTAGGAGGGATCTCTGAAAGGTCATCTAGTGCAGCCTTCTGTTATGCAGGCATACACAACCAAAAGCATTCCAGAGAGATGGCTATCCAATCTCTGCTTAAAGACTTCCAGTGAAGGAGAATCCATCACTCTCCAAGCCAGGCCATTGAATTATCAAACAGCTGTTATTGCTAGGAAATTCCTCTTAATGATTTCGAGTGGAATCTCTTTTATTGCAGTTTGAATCCATTCATTTGTGTCCTAGTCTCTGGGGCAGCAGAAAACAAACATCCCTTCCAATATTTAAACAAAACTGTCATGTCACTTTCAGTCTTCTCTTCTCCAAGCTAAACATACTCAACTTCCTAAGATGTTCCTCTTAGGGCTTGGCTTCCAGACCTTTTACCATCTTGGTGACCCTTCATTCCAGCTTGTCATTATCCTTCATGAAGAGTGGTGCCCAAAACAGTACAGTATTCCAGGTGAGGTTAAGCTGAACAGAGTGAGACTATTACTTCCCTCGGTCTGAACACTATGCTCTTCTTGAGTCAATCTAGAATTGCATTGGCATATTTGGTCACCACATGATGCTATTGACTCATGTTTAGCTTGTGGTCTACTAAGCCCCCCTAGATCTTTGTCACATGTACTGTTGTCAAGCCAGGTGACACCCATCCTATATCTGTGCCAGATAAAGGACCAGATTGTATATGCAATACCTTCAGTGTATCTTGGGAGACATACAAATAGAGTAATGTTGCTGGACAAGTTATGTAAGAGGAGGAAGAGCTTGGAGGAAGACAGGTGTGAGTCTTTGGTAAGCCAATGTAGTGTAGTGGTTTGAATGTTGGACTATGAATCTGAAGACCAGGGTCCAAATCCCAGCTCAGCCATGAAACCCACTGAGTGATCTTGGGCAAGTCACATGGTCTCAGTTTCAAGGGAAGTCAATGCTAAACCTCCTCTAAACAACTCTGCCCAGGAAAACTCCATGATAGATTCATCTTAGGGTTGCCATAACTCAGAAACAACTTGAAGGCACACAACAGCATTAGCTCCCAAACCCTCTGCCAGCATGACCACTATATATGAACCCCATATAAGGGAATTTTTGTTTTGGTCCACTTGAAAGGTCTATGAAAGCTCCCACCAAAATAACTTCCTTATATTGAGTTCTGTCCCTTTCCTTCCTAATGCATGGTGTATTTCCCCAATCTGGTTGCAAGCAATTTGTCACTAGTAATGCAAGCTGAAATAATGAAAAGTGACAACACCATGGCATGTATAAGTGTCCTTATATGTTTTTGGAAGCAGAGGTGGAGAACTTAGTGGGAGATGGTCATTTTCACTGCCTTCACTTCACCTATGTGTCTGGTAAAGTCTAGATCTGCTCATTAGTACTAATTAACTGAACATTTTGAATGTCCACAAAATTGTCCTTCTATGCATTATGTCACAAAACATGAGATTACTGGGGTTTTAAAATATGTATACATTAAAAAACCCGTAATTGTTTTCAGACACAATTCTTTAGAGGACAATTTTGTGGAGATGTGTGTATGTCTGGAGAAAGACAGCTAGATGGACAAACAAGCGTGCACACATACACTATGAAATCAGGGACTATAATGCAACTGACTAACGCAATCTCTTTGTGGCTATTTTTCAGGTCTTGCTGTCCATGCAGGATGCTGGCATGCAATGAGTAGAGGAGCTGGAGACAGTTTTAAAGGTGTGTTGTAAGTGGTGTGACTTGGGCTCCCCCTGGTGGAAATTAATTGGAATAAAACTTTTTTCATTTGGAAAGGAAACCTAGATCATGGCTGTGGTCAGCACACTACCCACCGGTATCTTCTTATATCAAGAATATAAAGCAATGGACCCTGTGATACTCTCCCATTATAATTACACTGGAAAGCTTGAACGAGGGAAAAAACTAGGGCTGACAACCATTGCACTTCTTGTCATCTGCAGTTTCATTATCCTGGAGAATCTGATGGTGCTGATTGCCATCTGGAAGAACCATAAATTTCACAACCGCATGTACTTTTTCATTGGCAATCTAGCCCTCTGTGACCTGCTGGCTGGAATAGTTTACAAGGTCAACATCTTGATGTCAGGGAATAAGACCCTGACCCTGTCTTCCCAGATCTGGTTTGTTCGGGAGGGCAGCATGTTTGTAGCTCTTGGGGCTTCTACCTTCAGCTTATTAGCTATTGCAATTGAGAGACATTTGACAATGATCAAAATGAGGCCATATGATGCTAATAAGAAGTACAGAGTCTTCCTGCTCATTGGAACATGCTGGCTTATCTCAGTTTCCTTGGGTGCTTTACCAATCCTTGGCTGGAACTGTATTGGCAACTTAGAAGACTGCTCCACCATTTTGCCTCTCTACTCCAAGCACTATGTGGCCTTTTGCATCATCATCTTCATGGCCATTCTGGTGGCCATTGTAATCCTCTATGCCCGCATTTACATCTTGGTGAAGTCCAGTAGCCGTAACGTCACTAATCATAACAACTCTGAGAGGTCTATGGCATTGCTCAGAACAGTTGTGATAGTTGTTGGGGTTTTCATTGCCTGTTGGTCTCCATTGTTCATCCTGCTGCTGATTGATGTTGCCTGCAAAGTGAAAGAATGTCTCATTTTATACCAGGAAGATGGATTCATTGCCCTGGCAGTCCTGAATTCAGCAATGAACCCCATCATCTACACTCTGGCAAGCAAAGAAATGCGCCGAGCATTCTTCCGTCTTGTTTGCGGCTGTCTGGTGAAGGCCAATGCCACAATGTCTTTGCCAATCCAGCCCACTCCAGATCAAAGTCGCAGCAAATCCAGCAGCAGCAACAACACACAGAAACCAAAGAATGATTACCCAGAGACTAAAGGCTCCTCGTGTACAGCTGAAAAAAATGAATCTTCATTTCATAACGGAAACCTGTGCAAATGAAGTCCACTAGCTCTGCAAGCCAAGGATTATTTTGTGTGGGTTTTTAGACTTTTTGAGACAAATGGAAGTCCTTTTGGTGACATTTTATGCACTTAAATCATGGGGTAGGGCATCCCCCAATTTCTGAATTTCAAGTGCCTACACCTCTAAGTATTTCTTGCTATGAAGTCCTATGAATCCTATGAAACCCATGACGTCTCCTCCTCAGCAACATGATAAGACTTACCCCTCCTCAGTAATCACAATATTTGTGAACATTCTGTGATTTCACAGTTGCACAGATTAATATAGAACAGGGAGAGAAATTCCTAGGCAAATGACATCTATTATATATGTATATATTTGTACATATAAAATGAACCACATGAAATGTTATTGTTCACTCAGAAAGCCAGGTACTGAACACGCCTATTCCCTCTTGTCTGATTTGAAATTTATAGGGAATAGGAAGATTATTTCCATGCTGCATTTCCTTTCATCTAGCTCATTGTTCTCTTAACAGATTGACATTAAAACTATAAATTCAAACATTCTGAGATTCGCTGTTTCAGCAGATAAGTGCCTCAGATGGGATCTTTTTAAAGTCAAAGCAAGGATCTTAAGTGACATGTGCACAGACCGATAGACCAGAAAAATACTTAGGATTTAAGTATCAGTCTTTAGTTATCTTTTTATTTGTACATTTCTGCCAGTTGTGTGGCAAGTGTTTACATTATCTGATGGTATAACCTTGATAGTTTTGTATAATATAACTCTCTATAAAGTAACAAATACTGTGAGCAGGTATGTTTCAAATGAAGAAAAAACCCCACAAAAGAAGTGTTGGAGAAGAGAAGGTATATGCTGTACCAATCCAGTATTCTTTCTTGCAAGTATCAATGCAAACTTCTTGTAAGTGTAGCTAAATATGGCTGTGGTGACTAGAAAGAAGACAATTGTCTATTTTATTTAGACTTTTAAAAATGAGTAGTAATTGCTCACTTCCAATGAATCTCTTTTATATTTTTAAATATAGTTTAGGGTCCAACTTGGAATGCCATGCATATATTATGTATATACATCAATACATTGACTTAAATCAATACATATCTATTTGTTTTACTCCTTGAAAGACATTTTAAAAATTAAGGATCAATTTACATCACTGATGTCCCAAACATAGGAAAAGAAAACTATACAGACATTGGTATGTTCCCAACATACTTCCAACATCATTTGAATCTTAACATTCATTGACAACTGTACCCAGCTCCAATATGAATCAAGTACAGTACATTAGTGATAATTTGGCTAGTGGCTTCTGGGAGCTGTAGTCCAATAAAGGAACTTTTCCAAGCTGATACTTGTAGTACCTGGGATGTCATTCTAGATTCTGAAATGGTTTTGGAGGCACAGTGTGTGCAACATCCACCAATGGAATTGTTCAGATGACAGAATTGCTTCATTGATAGAGTGAGTTTTCCCTTTCCCTAACTGCCTCCTTTATATAAACTCTGTCCTGGAGCAGGTTTTGGGATGATTCAGGGTGCACTAGCACATATCTGTTGCACTAGCACACATCTGTTAAAGTGAAACCAGATGGTTATTTGCAAGATTCTTTTCCTGATTGAGAGATTGTGAAATGTTTACAAAGGCTTTTTGTTTGTTTATTTGTTTGCTTTAAGTGAGATGCTTTCCAGCCAGGCAACTCTGTTGGAAATTTATCTTTAAGGACACAATCCTCAGCATACTTAAGAGGAAATAAATGTCATTGAAATCAAGGGCAAGCAATGTCACAATCTAGCTCCCATGTATTCCTATGGGGATATCTTTTCCCTCCAGGCTAATGTCTATAGCTTATAGCTGACTTGCGTAGTTTTTACTCTTCATTTAGAATCCTTTGAAGAGCTCAGTGCATTGACTTCTGGATCTCTGCACAATATACAAGAGACTGTGTTGAAACTGTGAAAAGAAACCAGGCAGTATAAACTGACAAACTGAATAAAAACTGCTTAAAGCAACACTCTTTCTCTCTCTTTATCAGTACAATAATAAAGCAACATGTTTCATGAGGAGGATGCTTAAACTGTAAATATGAACTGTTCATGGATGTATATGTCCAGTTACCTTTCTTAAGTTATAATGCATAAATGTATTGTGTTATGTTGTATGGTGTACCACTTTAATCATATGAGTATTTTGCTGTGTTTCCTGGCATACTGAAGGTCATTCTTCGCCCATGAGTAATTGCTGTCAACACTGCACTGAGATAGCACATAAGCACTCAGTCTGGGAATGTCCTAACATTTGCATTAAAATTTTGCAAACAGCAGACATGACACAGTGAGTCCAAAGGAAAGCTAACCCAATTCTACCTATGTTTACTGAGAAGTTAAGCTTAGTTTCTCAATATGCAGCAGAAAAGAAATAATGAAACAGTACTTAGATTAAACAATTTATTATGTATAGCTTTGAATGTGAGAGTTGAAAATTAATTTGATCTTATATATCTGCACTGACCTCCATCTCCATCAATCATAAAAGCACATACATAGAAATAATTTGACATTATACTGTATCTCACTAACAGTTTTTCAGACATCATTGAATTTACTCACCGAATCATAGAATCATATAGGTTGATCACATAGGCCCTTGGAACGGGCCTATCATGTTACAAAAGGGGGCGTGATGGGAATGGGAGATGGCATAGAACACTGTTTACCGCACAGGAGAACGCCGACGTTGGAAGTTCTCATCGCATTCCAGAGGGGGCGATTTTCAGGAATGCTTCTAAACCGTTCCTGAAAATCGCCTGCTGGGGAACACATCCAGAACGCGATGGGAACTTAAGGCGGCGGTGTTCTCCTGTGCAGTAAACAGCATTCTATGCCACCTCCCATTCCCATCACGCCCCCTTTTGTAATGCCACAGGCCCATTCCAGGGCCTGTGCATTAAACTAAATAGAGTTGGAAGAGACCACAAGAGCCATCCAGTCCAACCCCCCTTCCATGCAAGAACTCTCAATCAAAGCATACCTGACATATGGTCATCCCTATTTAAAGTGTTAGCCCTGAATTTTATTGCTAGTAATACCTAAATTAGACCCATTGGATCAGTAAAACCTACCTATGTGTTGAATTACCATTCATCAGTTCATTAAAGGGGTTTACTCTGAAACTAACCAACTGGATTCCAGACATGGGATTTACAAATAGAGAATGCCATGGAGATTGTCATTGTTGTCACTGTGAACTCACAGAGACACATTATAATTGGTATCTTCAGAAGGACTCATGTTGTTCTTTTAAAGTTGCCTTTCCCCAACCTGGATATTATTGGATGGAGGTCCAAAACATCTGGAAACTGTCAGGTTGGTAAAGGGTGTCCTAAGAGATACAATCTTATCTTGCATCCTATTCAATTCAGCTTTTTCACTGATCCCTTTTTTTCCTACTACCTCCAACATGTACAGTGCTCACTTGACTTTCAAATGCCTTGTTTATTAAATGTTAAGAAAGAGCGATGTTAAAGGCAATGCAAATATTAATTTCCACTAGTGTAAGTACAGCTACCAAAGATGGAGAATTCTTAACCAGAACTCTTAACCAATGTTTTGAGTACCTCTGAGCATCTGCAGAACACTTTTTCTGTACAACCAAACATGCAAGAATGCAAGAAACATGATCTTCAAAGATCAGTGGTAGAGCACATGCCTTGCTCATTAACGCAATGACTTACTGCAGATTAGATTTTCTTTTTCAGAAAGACAGGGTCTTTAGGCTCCAAACATCAATTGCTTAAAGAAAATTAAATCAACTGTTTTAGAATATATTTCCAATATTTTATTCGATTAAATTAAATAAGCAAATGTTGCAGTAAAGCAGCCTTTCAAAAGCATTTTCCAGTTCCAGACAGATAAAGGGTGTCACCTCTTCAGCCAGTCAGGGATTCTGAATGATGCCAATCCGCATCTAAACACACTGTCTAGCAAGCCCTGCAGCCCAAGGTGCTTATGCCACGCTTGAAAGCACTGTTGGGAGTTTGGAACGAGATCAGTGTGTAGCTTTCCTGGAAGCATATTTCTTGCTTCTGAGGAAGAGAATAAAGGGAAGAGAATAAAGGCTGGAAAGGAAGCACAGCAGGCAGGCAGTTCTGTTCCTACATTCAAACTGTAAAAAGGAAAAGTCAAGGCTGTCAGCATATCTTGGAATACTGGCAAAGTATTTGGCAAAGAGCAAGAAGCCATCTGGGTCAGGCCTCTGCCCAAAGCTGGGTCTGTCCACCCATCAATTTCTGCACAAGCCACAGTCTGCTAGCCGGGAGGAACAGCTGTACCACAGAGAGAGGCTTTCAGGGGAATGGCTCTGAATTATTTCTACAAGCCAAGCCACATATTGGAAAAGGAGGCAAGAAACAAATCTCAGGCCAGCAGACTATCAAACATGCATGTGTGAGTGTGTGTGCATGCAATTCCTTTCCAACTTTAAAAACAAGGCACACAGACTGCAAAGAAATTGGTTCATACTAGCCAACTTGCCATGATTAAAATTCCACCCAATACTGGCTTGTTGCTATTTTGTGTCATCTGCAACTTTCTCCTCCCATAACACCCCTGGAATCATGCAACATCATGGTATGGCATTAGAGACGGAGACAACTTCTGAAGGGAAGTGACAGCCATTCATTTTCTTGAAAGCCTCCTTTGAATAGGGCCTCTTTATGATGAAGCACCATTCTGGGAACATTCAGGGCTTTGGGGTAGGGATTGTTACCACTTTTAAAAGTTCTACTGTGGCTGATTGGTGCAACATAAGCCCTCAAAACTTGGAAGAGGATTTGATACCCTCTCCTTGACTAAACACACTAGCCTTCAAATAGTGTGAATTTGGGAATGCCATTTCACTTCAGTACAACTTGACCCCTTAATTCTTATTAAGCATATAAAATAGCCCTAGGCACAAAGGCCACTGATTCACTTTGAAGCCCATTCAGATCTGGTCTCAGTTCATTCTAAACAGATTTTGATTCAGCTCAACCCAATCTGGATCCCAAGTTCTAATCAAGATTCAGAAATCCACCTCACCTTTAACTTGAACTGGGAAACCAACCCCATCACCTGCCCACTACTTTTCCACACTTGAGCATACAATTTGGAGGGTATTAACTATCAGACAGGAACTTTCAGGAGTCTTTGTGACTTGTTTTTCAAAAGAGCAAGAATAAAAATAATTGTTCAAAGCTACCAACTGCTCTGACTTGCCATTTCTAATCACAGCTTTTGTCATGGCACGGTCCCTCTGGTTCTGGTGAATGAATATTCAGCCTAGGTTGGGGATCTCCAAACTCTACATCTGATGAACTGCACCACAGAGGAGCAAAGGCAGGAGATGCATCTAGCATGATATGGCAGAGACAGGCAGGCAGAAATGCTTTAAGAATCAGTCTTCAGGTACTTCTTGGCCAGTACTCTGGTACTAAGATGATAAACACAGGGCTTGAGTCAGCTAAGTGTTAAAATTTAACTAATGACCAGCTATGATCAGTATACAGAAATAGCAGTCTTCAGTTCAACTGTTGAAATTCAATAATGCAACATAAGGAAACAGGGCAGGAAGGGATGAAGCTTTACCAGCCATCTAACTGAAGCAGTTCCTCCTAATGAATCCCCCTTGTTGCCCACTAAAGCATTTCATGTTCAAGACTATCAAAGCAAAGATGGACTAACAAAAGAACACTGGAGAATGGATAGGTTTGATCCATGATGAGCACTTTGATTCCATTGTAGCTGCTATAAGTCCACCCTTCAGATTCCTGGAATTTGTAGTTATGTGAGATATTTAGAATTCTCTGCCAGAGGGCTCAAAACTACAATTTCAGTATTCTACAAGATTCAGCCATGACAGTTAGAGCAGTAGCAGAGCTATAATTCAGTAGTGTGAAATCTTTGCAAAATTGCAACACTCACAGAATTTTGAGTATCTTTCTTACTTTACTTTATCTACATTCACAGGTAGCAATACCATATACAGCACATGATATATTTTGGATTTCATTTCCTGGATCTTACTTGAGCTTTACTTAACTGTATTAAATGTTCCTTTCTTAACAGTGATGTTTGGTTTCAGTAAAGTATCCACTGGCTGGCATAACTACTTACCATTTTCATAAACTGAGGGGTATTCCTGCTTTAGTACCACTGATTTTACTAAAAACTAGAATGAAAATGAGCATTGTGGCATTTGTTTGTGAGAAGTATTCCTTTCAGGACTGAAATTCGTGCTTGCTGAAGGGGCTGAGTTTTGTCACTTTGGTTACAACACTTGTGAGAATCTAAAATTTCATAAGCATGGAAAGCACCGCTTACACATAATTATAGCCACAAAACATTTTCCTGTCTAAATTGCCTTATGCATATATATGCAATGCAATAAGTGGAAGGAATTCTGACATCTTAACAGCACACTACACTGATTAGAGGAAAGGCAGAGAATGTCATTCTATGGAGAGACAGCAAAGCTCTGGAGAAACCTGTCAATGCTTCTGGTGTGCATTTTCCACATTTTGTATGGGCATCTTTTGTTCCTATCCTGCTTCTAGATTCTGATATCTAAATTTTAGTTGTAGCTTCCTTACTGAAAATATGCAGCGAGAGTCCAATGGTTCTGAAAACCTCATGTCCTCTTTTGCTTAGGCACTGATAATGCAGTTTCTTGTTAGCAAGAGGGGGCAGAAATGAGTGCATTGCCCCCATAAGAATTCTGCCACCCAAAATGAAATTCCACATCAGTTCCCTAATTTCTTACCTAGCAATAACATAAAACATCAGTTGAGCATTTAGAAACAGAGTTTTGAAAAGTGGTAGGCAAAGTGACCAAGGGAATGCAAACACAGCAAATGTAAGAACTCAAATGTCTGTCTGTCTGTCTCTCTCTCTCTCTCTCCCTCTCTCTCTCTGCAATGCAAGCAATCTGGGGGCTGAAAGAAAATTTCACAGGGAGGCAGAATTCACATTTGGGGGGCAACGTCCTCATACTGATCCTCTATAATCAAACCCCAGGAAGCACTGGTGTACGACACATATTATTTGTGTAGCACACAGGGGCATACAGTGCAATTCCTACTTAAAACTGAGAAGGAAAAGAAGGATCTTAGACTTAGTGGATCTCACCCTGTCTTGCCTCCCTTGAGAGGTGAGCTTCAGAAGACAAAGCAGGCCTACTACAGCCATGCCATTCTTATGCTCAGTCTAACAGCCACCTGAGTTTTCCAGAGATGGAAGAGGTAGGAGAGAAAGCTCCAAGTACTCAGGAAAGGGAAAGGCTTCAGCACTTGGGACAAACCCAGTCTGTCCCCCACAGGCTATGCTCATGCATCTAGAAAACACACTCTTGAAATACGGTCTGCAAGTTGGGTGGTGGTGAGTTGGCTAGCTTAATACGTCAGGGGCCTTTCCCCATTTGGTTTGCTGGAAGCATATTTAGTTTCTCTCTCAGCTTGCGTCTACTGTGACATGCAACCCTGTGATTTACAGCTGTGTGATTTACAACCCTGGTCTGTTTCTTGACTCAGATATCTTGCTACTCCTCCTGGACTCTGCTTTGATTTATGCCTCATGACCCCAGGCTGTTTTTTATGAGACAGCCCTTTGGATACTGCACTGTGGGCACACTGTATTCTGTTGCAGTGTGAGAGCAAGACACCCCTCCCCCCCACACACACACCCATCAGGAAGAGGGCAGGGAGCAAGTATGCATTTTCAGGGAGTCTACATCAGTGTAAAACTGCAGAACCTTCCCTATCCATCAACAGTTTGGGTGATCTTATCCATGTCTACTGGCTGCCATAGCCTTTCTGATACAGGAGTAGCACCAAAGAGCCTACTACTACAGGTATGTTTCTTCTTTATAGCCATTGCTAAGTAGAGGTGGAAGGTGAGTGTTTGGACTCTAGTTTTTTCCCCTTTCTCCTTGCCAGTCTTGTGTAAATGACCCAGCTCATGTTAGATGTCCAGGATATGAGCTGAAATGAATTTGAATCTGTAATTTCAAATGTTAAAATTTCAATTCAAATTGCAATTTTCAA
>NC_056523.1:256222620-256244686 GCF_019175285.1 Sceloporus undulatus
AGAAAAAGGCTCAGATTTGCAGAGTTTGATTGGCAAAGCTCACTTTCTTAAATTATTTAATTAAATAATTTTGCAAGTGAGAGGCCAATTGTTTCAAATGCAAGATATTTATCAAGCATGGTGAGAATGTGACTGCAGACATACTCAGACCCAAACAGGATTCTGACTGTATAACCATTGGTTTTTGAAGTTCCTTGATATAGACAGCCTGATGAGAAGCACCTAGGCAAACTATATCAGCATTAGGTTTAGAGTGCATCCACACTGTAGAAATAATGCAGTTTGGTGCCACTTTAAGTGCTGTAGCTTCATCCTACAGAATCCTGGGATCTGTAGTTTTACAAGGTCTTTAGCCTTTTCTGCAAGAGTGCTGGTGCCTCACAAAAATACCAAATCCCAGGCATCTGTGGGATAAAGTCATGGCAGTTACATTTAAAGTGGTGTTAAACTGTATTATTTCTGCAGTGTACATGCACCCTTGGATCCTCTTCTTCATGTAGAATAATGGGACACAGAGGTCTCTTTTTTTAATTAACAAAATATCAAATACACTTCAGGTAATCCTTGTTCTTAATTTTACTGCTTCAGTTTGCAACATTTAAAATCTGGATTTTCCAACAGTCTGTATTTACACAGAATGAAACCTAGCTGATTAGCCTGTTTAATTCTAAATGTCCTGCTGTATCCATAGGGTTGATGCAATTTAATAATACCCCTAGAAGTTTTCCAGGACTGACTTTCCTTAACCCTTTTAACTTTGTAAGGTTCAGGGTCCAATGTGGCTATAAACAGGTTAACTATTTTTTCCTGTATTAATATGGACACAGAGAGACCTGACATAGATCTAATCTGTGGCATGTTCCAGAAAGGACACCCCTTTGTAACCCTAGCACATGCAGAGCGCACACTTTTAGGCTCGTCTGTAACGGGCCACAGACTCTGCTAAAATATTCTGACTTTTTACACTCTCAGTGCTAGGTTCACTTCTCATTTGGTT
This sequence comes from Sceloporus undulatus, assembly GCF_019175285.1. NCBI lineage: Eukaryota > Metazoa > Chordata > Lepidosauria > Squamata > Phrynosomatidae > Sceloporus > Sceloporus undulatus. The sequence goes on from NC_056523.1 coordinate 256,223,618, forward strand.
TCTCAGCAGTTCTGTTTGGAATAGATGAAACTGGGATGGTTCTTAGAAGATATCCCTTGCATTGTGCAATGCTTCTTGAATCATAAACAATTTTATTTGTCTCTTTATTACAAAAGTCTAAAATACATCAACTGTGACTTTTTCCAAAATAAACTTAAAATAGGCCAGTGTTTATTCTGCATGGAGAGAGAATTTTCTGCTAGCGAGGCCTGCCTGTTTGGCTATGCCTTGTGTTAATATCCCATCACAGAGATTGCTTTTCACCTGAATTCACATTTGATTAGTGAATGTAGCTTTCTGTTGTTCTTGCTGCTTCGAGGGCATGAGAAGCTAATATAGATGTAACAAAAAATAATGTGTCACTATGTCAACAGTTCTCCCGCTACTCTAGAACATGCTTATCATTCCTGAATGATTGCTAGGGAAGTCATGATACATCACCTAGCTTCCTTTTCCGTCTTCAGATTTAATCAGTCAAGATCCAAGAAAATATTAACTGTTTTTTGAAACAGATCATTTCAGGAAGTTATCACATTTATTTATTTTTTAACAAATCACCTGTTGAAGATGAATTGCAAATTGACTAGCTGGCGCAAACTAAAGTCTGTCTTGACCAGCATTGTGTTTTCACCACAGCCAGTCTAATGTATCAGGAAGCACTCAAACAGGATAGAAAGGCAAACACCATCCTTCTTTTGTTTTTACCATTCGGATACATTTCACCTCTCTCTCTAGGGATGTTCTATTTTACTTAGAGAAGTTGGTTGACCAGTCCTTCTCCACTGGCTTACCAAGCAATCGAAGCTAATGGCTGTCACCATGTCTTTTGAAGTGAATTCCATAAATTGATTATGCATAATGTGAAAAAGTACATGTGGGACTTAGTGCCATCCAATATGTATCTACTCAAAAGAAAGTCCCACTGACTTACTCCCAGGGATGGAATTGGTGCCTTTTTTATGTATTCTCAAGTTCTTGTATTATGAGGAGACAAAACTTTCTATATGCTCCACACACACTGGTAATCATTTGTAAAACCTCTATCATTTTTTAAAATAAAAATGTAATGAGATTTGCATGAAGACATTTTATAGTGTTGATCTGTGTTTCTGTTTCATACTATAAATAAATCTAGATAGTTTGAGGCACCCACTGTATTTTGGATCAAAGTCCTTGACCTGTGCTGGACATCCTTTTTGCAGCCAGTGATGTGAAATCTAGAGGGGAAAAGTCTGCCCTGCAGCCAAGAATGTGTTTTTTCTCCCTGTATATGCACAATGGAAAGGACAACAGGAGCTGCATGGATTTGGAAGAGGCTTGACTGATTTGGTGAAGAAACCCACAGCTGTAACCAAAAAGAAGGGAGCTCTTTTTGTGGACATGTGTAGATTTCTGTGTGTGTTGCCAATGAATTGCTCTTGGTGCATACCTCCATGCACACATTGCAATACCCATCTAAGTCCTGTTGAACTTCTGGAAGTAACTTTTGATGATGGATATGTACATCAATGACAGAGGGATGCCTAGTTGTTGAATGAGATCGGTGCCTTAAAACTCATACACAAGCATCTCTTCCCCACCTCACCCATTGATAGCCACAAATTATTATAATTACCTTCTCCACTGGAAAAAGTCCATTACATGTAGGAAAATCTTAATACTGAACACAGTTTTAATAAATCAAATTTGTATCATAAGGTATATTATTAAAAAATCAAAGGATATACCTCATACACAGAGAGATCACATCAAGTCAAAGCAGGTTACAAACAATTTGGAGTAACATTATATAAGAATCTAAATAGGACATCTGAAAGAGGGGGAAAGTCATCATGTACTTAAGAGACAATTAATAATGTTTTCAAAAGTAACCACAGGCTAATTTCTCCTGTTGGAATACTAGGTCATATGCTCACCCCATCTTTGTTTTTTTAATAATTGCATTTTCTCTGTTTTCTCTCTATTGTTGTGCTTATTATATCATAAAACTACTCTTAAGATTTTCAGCATGGATTTTCTCCAGAACTTTGATATTTATGTTTTATTCTTCTCAGTCCCACAAAATTGGTGTCTTTTCCTCAGTTAAAAATGCATGGAACAGGACATATTTTGTTCCATATCTTGAGCTGACTGACTTCAAAAATATAAATATCTACTGTATAAAGAATGTGTGTGTTTATCTATACAGTCAGTATTCATAGTAAGGAATGAGAACACTTTAACTGAAGTAATTTTAAGGAGCCCCCCCTCCCCCAATACAGTATTTTTATCATGCTCTGCTGTCCTCTGAGAGTAAGAAAAGTGATTTCTCTTGGTGTCAGAAGGAATGGGATCTCTTTATGGTGGGATTTTTTCGTCTATTGGAAAAGACTTGAGGTTCCTTTTGGGCTGTGGCTCATGTGAGACAAGAGTTGGACATCTTATGGTGGGTTGGTATGCATGTAAGGAGGGAAGCTGTCACTGTTTTTTCTCTGCTGGCTGATGGAGGCAGAGTTCACTCCCAGAAGAGACAATTGGCAAGTTGTTTTCAAGGTGATGGTTGATGAGATGGCTAATGCTGTCAAATATACGATCCTTTGTACGAACCTGGAAAGAACAACATTCAAATATAATGTTCATATATATTCACTAGAGAGGGCAGTTTGACCTTAAAACTACTAGGCAAATTAGATACATAATGGCAATCATCTGCATTTCATTCATTTGATGGCCCAGTACACATATAACATATGAATGGCTAGGCTGGGAGAAGGAGAAAGAAAGAGAAAATGACTTCTTGATCTGAAGTCATTCAGCAAACTTCACAGATTAGTAAAAAAAAGTTGAAATTCTAAATTGAGGATGGGTCACTGTAGCCCTGCAAATATCATTGGACTACAACTCCCATTAGCCCTAGCCAGAATAGTTAATGATAATAGATTATGAAGCCATAGTTCAACAACAATCCAACTAGAGTTATCCATCCTAATCTAGTGCACTTTAGTGTATCCTAGGTACAATTCTGCATTGGTTCTATTGAATGAATGCTATAAATAAATAAATTTGTATTTCATTGTTAGAACTGGCCTAATACAGGAGCATACTTTTATTTAAAAAAAAAATACAGTGCTTTGGATATTAAGAAAAGCAGAGTCTAAGGAGTTAATTGAATGTTTTAGCACTAGGCCAGTAAAGTGCAACACACAATCTAGCAGTGAAACAACAAGAATGATTCCTTTGAAAGGTACAGTGGGCCTTTGATACCCACTGGGATTTGATTCCAGAATCCTCCATGGATACCAAAATCCATGGATCCTAAAGTCCCATTATATACAGTGGTGTAGAAAAATGTGTCCCTTATATAAAATGCCAAAACCAATGTGTGCTTTCTGGATTTTGTTGAGGTGGGGGATATTTTCAAGCCATGGATGGTTGAACTGATGGATACAGAATCCGTGGATATGGCAAGCCAACTGTAGTAACTTTTGTTTCTCCAGAACACATTTAGCCTGTCTCACATACCAATAACTTCAGTTTTATTCAGCTTTTCTGGAAATTATTATGAAAATAATATTTGACTGTCCTCTAGTGTTAACTGCCTGAGTTGCATCCATTGTTTCTCCTGGTTCTTTATCTGATACTAGAGGCTGCAGTGTGTGTGTGTCTTCAAATTGCTTGTCAACTTATGGTGACCCCATGAATTTCATAGGGTTTTCTTAGGAATTCTCATCATTGAAATCAAGGGTCCCTAAAAAGCTTACTGCATCTTCTCAAAGCTTCCTTTGTACTGCAGCAGGTCTTCCATTTCACATCTTAAGGCAATGAAACAGAGTTTATCAGACAACCTATTTTCCCTGAATTGAATGTACCAGTGGTTGTGTGTGTGTGTGTGTGTGTGTGTGTGTGTGTGTTCATTAATTCATTCAGAGAGAGGGGGAGAATGAGAGACAAAAATTATATAAATAAATTAAATAATGACAAAACCACTATAACCCTTCGGTCATCTCCTCTCAAAAGAAAAGTTGTCCTATATATGGAGATTCAAAATTGCAGAATGATAGCTGTGTTATTCCGGTGCAGTAAAAACAACAATGTGTTAAAGAATAAGAAATTGATTATAGTTTATATAGTGTGGGGGCATATGCTTCTCATTATCAATCACGATTGACCATACTGGCTATGACGGATGGGAGATGCAGTCCAACAATATCTGGAGGGCCCCATATCCTCTGATCCTGGCTTATAATTTATATATGTATTGGGCTTTAAGGCCCCACAAAATCCATTGCTGACTGTCACATAAGCAAGGGCACTTGTAAAACAGGTGCTCTATTTTTTGTGTTAACAGAATCTGAAATAAAAGATCCCCTTCCTCTCTTACAGTTACAGTTATACTTACAGTTCCTTCAGGGTCCACCAAGAGGAGATGTTTGGCTTGTCCGTTATGTAGTCCAGTCAGCACATAGGAGCCTGGATTGGAAGTACTTTTCCGAACCAGGAAATCTCCACATTTCTTTAAGAGTTGTTCTGCTTCTTTCCGAGTCATTTCTCCTTGATACCAGGGTTCTGTGCTCAGTTCTTCTGCTACTGCTGCACCAGCTGCTCTAGACAGAAGAGGACTGGTACATTCAACTGAGGTAGCCTTGTTCAAAATGGGACCAGGTATTTGGTTCTTGAGAGCATCTTCGAAAGGACCTAGTAGGACGAGCAGATAATGCATACCAATTAGAGGCATATGCAGTAATTTAGTGTAGTCCAGACACTTCAGTTTCCCTACAATAAAAGTACAACCTTGAGGAAAGGTTCAGTTGTCTCCTTCCACTGAACTCAAGCAGTGTATCAATTTGTTTAACTTTAGTCAGATGGTTGTATTTTCTGTTGTTCAATTTTCTACAATTCACACAGGCTGTCCCTTGCCCTATGGGAGCTCACACTATGAGTACAACAGCACTGTACCATTTGTATGCTCCACCAATGAGATGTGAAGGCATACTGTTCTTGATAGTGAAGCCTGTATCCAAACAATTAGAGAGCTAGGCCAAAACCGAGAGTTTTGTTCAAAATCTGGAAAAATTATAAAAGATATTTTTATATTAAAATACTGAGATGGACCTCTATTCAGGAAGCTTTCTATAAATCAGAAAAACCTCACAAAGAGAAGTGGATCACCTATAAAGACATATTAATAAAAACGGAACATGGAAATGATATTAAAACAGCAGAACAATTTAAAAAAGAAGGAATAGGAATTCAATGGCTCTCTTACTATAAATTGAAAGGGAGATATAAAAAAGACAAGAATGCTATCGGAATCGAAACAGAATTAAATACTTTAGATAAAATACTATTTAAGGGGGAGGAAACATATGATAACCAAGGTGTATAGGATACTATTTAAGGGGGAGGAAACATATGATAACCAAGGTGTATAGGATAACCAAGGTGTATAGGATATCGAATTAAAAGACAAATCTGTAAAGAAGAGTATGATTAAATGGATGCAGGACATTAAAGAGCCAATACTACTGAATAGCTGGGAAAGAGTATGGGAAAAAAATTAAAATTTACTAAAAGTGCCAATTTAATTGAAAACTATTACACAATGCCATATAGATGGCACTTATCCCCATCAAAATTGGCAAAAATAAAAAATACAAACAATAATAATTGTTGGAAATGCAGAGAAAACAATGGCTATCACACATAGTGGGATTGTAATGATGCAAAAAAGATTTTGGGAAGAGATACATTAAAAAATTCAGAATATTTTCCAATACAACACAGAAATGAAACCCCTATTGTATTTATTAAACATTAGAGAAGACTTATGGGGAAACTAAACCAAGAAGAGATAGATGTTGTACTGTATCTAATTACAGCAGCCCGCTTAGTCTTTGCAAAACATTGGAAAGGGGGAGGAAACAATTTACAGGAAGAATAGTTAATAAAAGTAAATGAATTGATGGTGATGGATAACTATGATGGATAACTATGAGAAAACAGAACAAAAATTTCAAAGAAAATGGGAAAAGGTTAACAAGCTTTGGGACTAAGTCTGAATAATTTAGGAAATAAGAACCTTTCTCACCCACTTAATCTTAAGGTTTTTTTTCCCCTTTTTAAAATATGTATTACCTCTTTTCTGTCTGGAGTTGGGGGAACAACAGACCTATTATAAAATACAAAATAGTAATTGTATGCTGATTATAAGCAAGACCAAAATAATGGATGATAACAGAGGACAATGTTATCTATCCATTCAGGTTATAAGCCAGGCCCGCGCTATATCTACCGTATATTTGTAAATAAATTATTGTTATGTATTTTATATATGTATATATGTTATAAATGTATATTATGTATGTTATGTATATAATAATAATAATAATAATAATAATAATAATAATAATAATAATATTTTAAAAGAGAGAGCTAGGCCAAAACCAACAAAATGGATTTGAATTTCAGTAGGGAGAGATGCAATACACTTAGGCAGAAAAAAATGAAATGCACAGATATAGAATGGGTGACACCTGGTTTCTCAACAATACATGAAAAAGGGATCCAGAAGTCTTAGTAGACCAAAGGTGAACATGAGTCAACAATCTGATGCAGCAGCTAAAAAAGTCAATATGATTCTAGGCTGTATCAATAGAAGTATAGTGTCTAGCAGTGATGCAAATTTATATCTTATTCTTCCTATCCCTGAAGTAAGGCAGAACATTTTATCACTCTTCTTGCTTCTCTGTGAAGAGAAGTGTTACTGAAGTGAGACTTACCTCTAGAGAGGTTATGCTGATTTATCTTTCTATGTGTTTGATAATTTTATCTTCAATAATATTTTCAACAACGTCTGCAATACAGACATTAAACTAATGAGTCTATGATAAGCTACACCTACCTTCCCTTTTTAAGAACATTATATCAGCCCCTTTCCAGTCCTTTGGGTATGGGTGACTAGGCTACTGCCACACTGCAGAAACTGTTTAGCACCACTTTAACTTTCATGGCTCAATGTTATGGAATTATGGGGTTTGTAATTTTGTGAGCTATTTAGTCTTCTCTATCAAAGAACACTTGGTGCCCCACTAAAATGCAAACCACAGAATTCCACATCATTGAACCATGAAAGTTAAAGTGGTGCCAAATTGCTTTATTTCTGCAGTGTGGCAGCAGCCAAAGTAACTGTTGACAATGCATTGGCTTATGAAAGGCAAGAAAAGTTTCCAATTCACAGAGAGATTTTAAAGCGGAACTTACTCATGTCAAAAAGATCTTTTCCTGGGCTGCTGTCTTTGGTACTTTCTTTTGTTCTGCTAAGCAGATGTTCAGCCTCTGCCTGAAGAGCCTGCAGAGTTTCCATATTTATATGTTGTGTATTCACATACATTGGCATCTCTCCTGGTGGGGTCACACTAGATCTTCCTTCTGGCATGCTACAGATATCCAAAGACCCTGTGAAAATCAATAGTACTCTTTTGTACCAATATGTAATGTAATAATTCAAAAGACAGGTTTGCTAGCAATTTAGTCTATTGCTGCCATTTATTTATTCAGCTAGACCATTGTGAGACATTCCACTTCACTCCAGTGTTTTCATGCTGCCCTTTCTCCCTAAGATCTAGTCTTCAGAGGTTTTAAAATTTTGCATAGGACCATCAGTGTCCTGAATCCACTGCCACTGCCCTAATCTTAGAGGGAGAAATGAATAGGCAGACATAGCTCCATCATGTCAAGACCAAGAAGCAGATGAAAGGCCTAGGTACATCAATATACTGATGACACCCAACCCCAAAGCTCTGGATGACCTTTTCCAGTCTTTTATGGAGATATTTAAAAGCACAGAGAACAGTATTGCACTCTGTGGAACCCCACAGACTAGCAGTCAAAAGTATGAAGAGTGGTCCTCCAGCATCACCCTCTGGGAATATTCAGCCAAGAAAGATAGAAACCACTGCAAAGCAATGCCCCCAAGTTCCATATCAGCTAAACAAACCAGAAGTATTCAGCACTGAGCAGGAAGTTGGACCTGATTGGTGCATAGGACCCCTTCTGACCCTATAATTCCATGATGATACCATGTCAATGGTATCAGATGCCATTGAAAGATCCAAGAGGAGCAACAAGGATGCACTCCCCCTATCCAACTCCTCATGTAGGTCATCCACCAAGGTGACCATGGCTGTTTCTGTCCCATAACCAGGTCTGAATCTAGACTGGAATTGATCCAGGTAATCCATTTCATCCAAAAAAGCCTGGAATTCTGTTGCCACCACTTGCTCTAGGACTTTTTTTACAAAAGGAAATTTAGAGATTGACCAATAGTTACTTAAGGAGGCAGGGCTCAATGAAGGGGATTTTTTTTTCCCAACAAAGATCTTGCAATCACTTTTTTTGGAGTGGTTGGAATATAGGCCTCTTTTGAAGAAGCATTTACAAACTCCACCATCCAATTGGCCACTCCTCCTCTGGCAGCTTTAATTAATCAAAATGGAGATGGGTCCTACAGACAAGTGGTTAGCCTCACCTCTCCAAGCAACCTGTCTAAATCATCATGTTGAACCTAAAACTCACCCACAAAACTGGACAAGTATATGCCTCAGACCCTACCTCACAATGTGGAGTCCATGTCAGAATGAATCTGAGTAATTTTCTCAACAAAGTATTTCTCAAATTTGTCACAGCATTTTTCTGAGGGCTTCTCCTCAGCAGTTTGAGATCAAAAATGTAATAGCCCTTTAACTACCCAGAACTGATATAATAGAGGCAACAAAGAATTGTTTTACTGCCCTCACTGCTGCAAAGTAGGTTCTAAAATAGCCCTCGACTCATGCTTAGTTGGACTAATCCTGAGTCTTTCTCCACCATCATTCAAGTCACTGAACAAGTGCTTCATTGCCCTGAGCTCCTCAAAAAACCAAGGAGCCCATGGTCTGAACCCAAGGAAAGGATGCTTGGGAGCAACTGTGTCACAGCTCAACTACGGCATCAACAGAATCGCCACGTTTAGCAATTGGGAAATGCCACAGAACATTCAGGATTCCTGAATAATGAGAGGAAACCAGGAATTAACTGACATTAACTTGCCAGTTTTATTAGAAAGAAAAGTTTGTCCTGATCTGGGAAGCTTACCACTGGGATACCAGACTTGTTGGAGAAATGGTTATTCATCTTTTAACTTCCTGATATAACATTCCCTCGTGCCATGAACACCTTATCAGTTATTTCCAGGCAGCCACAGGCAGCGTTCGTTTCAGTCTTCACTATCTCTATATGATGTTGGAGTCTGCTTCATAAAATGGACCCTTTGCTCTCTAACAGCTGGGCCCTAGTCCCAGTTACTAAATGGAGACTAATGATGTGGGTACGATATTGCAGTTAATGAAACCTGGGTGATTTCAAGACTTTATGCTACTTGTCTTGTACAATATACAAACTGTAGGCATGAAAGCTGGAGAATGTGGGAGATTATTTGCCTCCTAATATTTCTTCTTCTTACGTTGTGAGGAGAGGGTTGCTGAAACAATTCCTGTGTTAATGTGTAATGGAAGGCAAGAAAGCAACAAAAATCTGTTTTAGAGCATCTTCTTCATATAGTTTTCTGTTTTATTTATTTACACCATTTAATCAATTTGGATATAGGCACAGCTTGCCAGATCTAAAATGATATATCTTCACACATTTCTTTACCTTCCTCCATATTTCTTTATTTCTCTTCAGTCATTATCTTATTGGTGGAAGAAATATTGTAAAACAGAGCCATAGGACTGAAGCTGATTCCACATTAATCCATCTGCAAATGTATAAGTCAAATAAAATTATAGCTACTTTAGCATGCATCTTACCTTGTCGACTGGGTGCCTGTTGCCATTCTTCACCAAATAGGTCTCTTATGTGTTGACTCTGGTAATATGTTTGCTCTCTTCCCATTTCTGATGCAGACTAAGATGGTAGTAAAAATATTCTTCATGCAAACTCTACCTTTAAATACTGTAATGCATTTTCAGTGGGTCTTTTAAATGATTGATCCAGGTGCAATTCTACCCAAACCCAGTCTTCGTTCATTCATCATGTATGACACTATGACTGAGCATTCTTTTATGAATGAGTTTGCGTAGGTGGATGAGAGTAATGATGACCTTCAGAGAAACTGCACTCCTTTCCTGTTTTATTAACCCCTGTAATTCTAAATGACAAAGTAGGTATATTACATCTATAAAAAGGAACTCCTTCAGTTCAATTACCCTTTCATGGAATAAATGTGAGAGCTGAATAATTCTAATAAAGCTTTTACCAAGTATAAAAAGAGAAAAGAAAAAGATGCTGGACCATGAACCCAAGGATTTTCACAATGATTCTGATTAAACAGAATAATTGATGCCATATGTAGGAATCTTTACTCTTTTATTTAAGTTAGTGAAGCATTCCTTCTCAGTACAATTAGCTACAATCAGCTAAATTTATAGACAGAGACAAAGTACTCTGGCAATAAACATAGTACTTTAGCTCCCTGCCATCACCTTTTCAATTGATTTATTTGAAGATTTAATGCAAGATTACATACATAACCAATACAGAAGAGGGCAAATGATACATCCCTTTATAACCCTGGGTTGTCTCATTAAACTGACTTGCTGATGAAGATTCAGGACAGACCAAAGAAAGTTCTTCTTCACACAACACATAATTAATGCATGGAAGGATTGTTATCAAAAGGAGTGACAGATAACCACTATTTTAGATTTCTTTAAAGGGGGATTAGATGATTCATGGGGTATAAGACTCACTGATTACTAGTCAGCTCCAGATGTGTTGAGGTTATCTAAAGGGCCATCTATTCCCATCTGAAACCACCTCTCCTTTAAGGTCATCTTCAGAGAATCCACCAATAGGATCAATAAGGCTGACTGGCACTAGTTACAGTGCCTTCTCAGTTGTGGTTTCTACTCTATGGAATTCCCTCTTGTATTTTGCTCAAAGGGCTCATGTGTTAGCAAGATTCTCCCTAGGGATATTAATATTCAATAATTTCATGCTTACAAATGAGGATGAATAATGTTCACATTTTTCTGCTCAAGACTGCTGCTTTCAACATCAAAACAGCAATTTTGCAGAACAATAATCTTGCACAACAAAATCCTGTGGCTATTTTTTGTGTGTGGAAGATTGCTGTTTTTTGCACAAGATTTTTGTGTGTGTAAGATTTTTATTGTGCACGGTTGCTGTTTTGTGCAATACTCCCCTCAATATAATGCAAAAAACAAACAAACAAACAAATCAACTGTATTTCTCTACAAAATACTGTATAAATACTGGTCCAAACCTGCAAAATTCTGACTATTGTATTATTTTTTCTGACCATGCTTCCGGTGGAGTGAGGGAACCCATATTTGGCCAGGAAAGAAATAACAGCAACTTTTTTTTCTCCATTTTTTGTTCTTCCCAATTATTTATTTCAACAAATCAGTATATACCACTATTCTCAGTTGATCAAAATAATTCATGGAACCAAGCATTGATTGATTTGCCCACCTGAGCATAGTCTGAAACAGAGGGGACCTTGGTTTTGAGCCTCACATCAACTAGGCCTCCAGCAGGAGGTATTTTGTTTGGAATGCTGTTGTAGTAGGGATGTTCCATTGGTTCGCCATCTTCTTCCACCCAAAGTTCATCCAAACTTTGCATCCTATTGGAAAGGAGCTCTGTTAGTTCGCTTATCTTTTGACTATTTATCCTTTAAAGAACTTTTTAAATGCGACCAATACATTCAATTCCTTAACAATTACACTTTTAATGACTACAGAATTTTGTCTGTTCCCATGAGTCAACAGAATGATGGAGTACTAGAACTGGATCAACAGATTTGCTGATTGCTTTGATTGTGATTTCCTGCATGGCAGGGGGTTAGACTGCATGACCCTTGTGGTGTCTTCCAACCGTATGATTCTGCAGTGCGCCCTTGCCTTATGCGGGGATCCGTTCCAGACCACCCCCCCAAGTAAGGCAAATACTGCATATGCTGAAGCCTCATTGAAAATAAATAAATAAATAAATACTTTCTTACTTGGCTTACTGGCTCCCTCCTCAGTTTACATTGCATATGTAATACAGCTGTAGACAGATGAACTTGAATGTTGCTGTAAAACTGATTGAAAACTGGTAATTCCTCTGTCTTCAAATATCTCAGACAAATCCAAAGCCTCGATTCTTTTCCCCACAAATGCAAATATCTTACAATTTGTTTCATGACACTACACCTGCATCCACACTGCAGCAATAATCCAGTTTGACAGCACTTTAATTGTCATGACTCAATGGTATGGAATTCTCGGAAGTATAGTTTTGTGAGATATTTACCCTTCTCTGTCAGAAAGCTCTAGTGGTACAACAAACTACACATCCTAGAATTCCACAGGATGGAGCTGTAGCAGTTAAAGTGGTGTCAACCTGGATTATTTCTGCACTGCAGATGCAGCCTACTTCAGAGGTTATATAACATGTGTTGAATACCACCAGTACTCTAGTCAGACTCTTGCAACTAACTAAGGCCATCTTCCAGTATGCCATGAAGTCATCTTCTCCCTGTCTTCTCTAGTGGGGAGAAAATTACCACTGGCCTGACTCACTACAAGTAATCAACCCACTCTTTGTTGCTGCTTTTTTCATATATAGAAAGAAAGAGGAAGAAGAGAAGCAATTTAAGAAATATTTGACTACACTGAAATTACACTAGTGACAATACTGTGTTCCATGTTACAGTAAAGTTGGAAACTGGGGAGGACACACATGTCAGCTACCTTTCATAGATTTACAGTAAACCTTGTTTTCTTGGCTTGGGTCCAAAACACACTGCAGAAATATTCCAGTTTGAGACTAGTTTGAGTGCCCTGGCCCACTGCTAAGGAATGCTAGGAATTGTAGTTTGTTGTGGCACCAGAGCTCTCTGGCAGAGAAGGCTAAATGTCTCACGAAACTACAGTTCCCAGAATTCCCTAGCATTAAGCAAACACAGTTAAAGCCACCTCAAACTGGATTCTTTCTGCAGTGTGTTTTGGACCTTGGACAGAATCATAAACTTCTGTTTTAAGTATTTGTAGCTTGTTCTTCTCTTGTGCAAATAAACCCAACCTTTATTTATCCAGTTCTCAAAGAAATAACCTATCTGTTTTCTTGTTGTGGTTGTTTCTAATACTCACCTATCATGAAGAGCAGGAATCTTGGAAGGGCACTGCAAATATTGCTTAAAACGAAGTTCAAAGGCTTGCCCTATGGTGCTAATAATATCTTGGGCCAGGCCATCACAGCATTCCAGGATATGACATGCTAGTTGTGGTAGGAGAAAAGCATTTAAGAGGATGCCCTTGGAGAAGTCAGTTTTAGAACTGTATACGTTTATTCTCTATATAGCTTATATAATAACAAGAATCCTTTAACAATTTTTAGAAGCTAAAAACTTTACAATCATCGATCTAGCATATATCATCTCTTTTTGCAAACGAGCTAGGAAGCCATCTTTAGCTGATGGAGAAGAAAATTATTAACTTACAGGACTTCCTATCTTATAGTTCTCAACATTCTCAAGCAGTCTTATGCATTTCACTTGTCAGGGATGGGTATCATTTGGATGGATCTCTAGACACTGTTGGAAGCTCCATCAGCCTTAGCCACTAGTTAGGATTGAAGGAAATCTGAGAGCTGGAGACCAACAACATCTGGAGGACTACATGATTCCCAAGCCTGATCTAGGAAGATATAAATCATTTGCTTTCTTATTTAAGTGTAATACATTATATTGTGGCTTATAGGACAACATTAGATAATTTTATTCCAGCAAAAGAGATTCCAAGAGTAACCTACAGTGAAACAATAGAAGAACAAGACCTCAGTCCTTGTCCTGAGGTATACAGTTTAGACAAGAAATTGAGGAAATCATATGCAATGGCAAACAAAAATTTTCATCACTTGAGGGGAGTATCTTTTTAAAAACATGCCAAGCATATCATCTAGGCTGCATTTGCACTGCAGAATTAATGCAATCTGACATAGTTTTAATTGCCATGACTCAATGCTATGGAATACTGGGGTTTGTAGTTTGTTGTGGCACCAGAGCTCTCTGACAGAGACATCTAAATATCTCACTAAATATCCCAGAATTCCATAGCACTGAGCCCTGGAAGTTAAAGCGGCATCAAGCTACATCAATTCTGCACTGCAGATGTAGTGTAGGCAATGTGCTTGCCATATTTTTAAAAAGATACTCCCCTGAGTGATGAAAAATTCTGTTTGCAACAGCATGTGGTTTTCCTCAGTGTTGTGTCTTGCATTTAGTATGTAATTGATCAGTGTAAGGTAAATACGTGGCTCATTTGGAAATCTGATTATAAATTAGATGGATCTCTGAAGAAATCCAGTTGCGGGAGGAAAAATCTGTCAAATGTAAGGAATATGCATTCCCTTTAATGTTTAGTTTGATCCTCAGAAACACAGCATACAACAAAAAGAGGACAAGAAAAGGAAGCAAATGTAGATATCATACTGCTCTTATGAGAACTGACTGGGATAGAAATAACCGAGGAAGAGGAAGAATCAAAAGGAAATAATCTCTCAACAAATCCAATGGAGCGTCCCGGCTTCCATCTCTACCTCTGCAGCAGCTTGATGAAATGGCTGCTATTCTGTTCCAATTCAGGGACAGGAAGAGTCAAAGGCAGCTCATTGTATGAATATTCATCCCATAAAAAATGGAGGCATGAATGGAATTTCTTTCACCAAAGCAAGTTGTTCATGTAACAGACTAATATGGTCACACCCTTGGACATCTCTCCTTATTTATGTATCTTATTATTAATTTTATTTCTATTTTATCAAGAATTACAATCACTTTGCACAAGGAGGACTAAGAAATACTAAATTGCATACAAATGAGGCAGATAAATAAGCCATGGTTGAGTTTCTTAACAGATCAGATACAATTTAGTGTCTAGTGTAAATGCAAGCCAAACTTTTACAACAGTGCATTTCTGTGTTTAACTATAAGGATACCATTTGCAAGTGATCACATAGAAAAGATTCTGCTTATTAAAAGAAAAACTCTGGAAAAGTATATCATCTATTTCTAAAATATACATAACTCTAATATTTTATACTTGCAATACACACTTTTTTATATACTTGCAATACACAATTCTCATAACAGTGTAAGTAAAGGTACCTTCCCTCATTAGTTTTTAATGCATCTGGTGACAGAAATTTCTGAGTTAGAAGACAGTGAATGTGGGACAACAGTTCACAGGATGAAAAAGGTGAATGTGTTTTGACAAGGTTTGGTAGGAAGAGGAAATACAGGGGAAAGAGTTCATCCCCTGACCAATGGGATTGCATGGTATGTTAGAAAGAAAGAATGACCACTTTTCCCTATGTTCCTTTGCAGACTTGTGATGGCCCATGGAGGGCACTACATTCATTAAGCCATTGCATGGTGCTGACATTTGTATCCCAACTTTGGTGCAACCATGCAGTGCTTTTCCCCTTGGTCTGTCCATTGCTAAGTAACACTCATTCAACTGTTCACTGCCTTCACTGTGCTGGCTACCACTGATGCTGAGAATTATAGAGATCTTATCATCTGAATCATTGCCAGTGAACCATTTCATAAAGTTTAACTTGGTAACCAGCAGTGAGCATCTTCTAAATAGCCTAAAATTAAATGACATCACATGGATGCAAATTGCCTGAATAGGTTTTTGGTATTGTCCTTTCCAATCAACTGTTTGAGCAGTTTCTTTAAATAGAAAAAGCCTGATAAAGTAAACACATTAAATTCAATGAAATTTAGTTAAGTGTTGACTGAAAAACATTCATTGACTGGATCTGTTTTAGTCTGGATTACCAATAGGATTCAGGCCTGTAACTCATCAACAGGATTCAGCCTAGTGGATGGCCTTGACAAAGTTACTTTCTGTCAGAGCTATTTTCTGATGCATTACACTCTAAGGGGTTTATCACACAGGAGACAACTGTAAATATAAATGGTGATTAACCCATGATAATCCCACAATTGATTGACCCACTATTGGGCTAATGGTTTTCACACGACGTCGACATGAAACGTGATTAAAATGACATTATCCCATGAGTAACCAGGCAAGAAACAGCAGCAAATCATTCATGGGATTTCCCCATTAATGGCTTTTTGCTGTTTATTGCCTGGTTATGGCCTGGTTATTCACAAGGTAATGGCTGATGTGTTAATCTCATTTTAATCGTGTTTTAATGTCAATTGAGTGATTTTCTGGTTAATCACTGCTTAAATTCCACATTTTCCCCATGTGATAAACTCCTAAGACTAAAATGCCACTCTGAAGGTTAAATGGACAAGAGAACAGAGGCCCATGATTAGACTTCCCATCCTGTTATATTTTAGAAAACTGAAGCCATAGATGGAACATTCTGGATTAGGACCATGCTGCTGGACTCAGGGATGTAAATTTTTGTAAATCTAAGTTAATCTTTGCTTATTTATTTCATACACAAGAGCAAACAAATTCAAAGGTTTTCTCCTCTGATTGATAAGATTTTGAGTTTGGGACATTTTTCTTTTGCTTCCCCTCTCCCCATTTTGGGATGTGGGGAATTTTGTATAGAAAACAATGTAGTTTATATAAAATACATTTGGGGATCAAAAACCATTGCATTTTTTCACATGCTTGGTTTTTTGCTTTTGCTGAAGAACAAAAAACGTATAACCATTGACAAATGTTCTTCGATGGCATCTCTCAACATGATGAGACACCTATTTTAAAAAAAAATCAAGAATGAGGAAACGTGAAAATATTTTTTACATCCCCATCTCCAGCGACATGAAAATAGTGACCCATGGTAGCTGTTTGACTCCTTAGGAGACACTTGCTAAACTCAACTAATCAATGCAGCTCTGGAGGCAGTGGAGAGGAGGACGGTTTTCACTGGGTCCATGATCAGAATCCAGCTCCTACACATGCTATTTCTTAAAGCTTAAAGTACTGAGACGTCTAGTTTGTTCTATCTCTTTGGAAGTAGGGTGGCATACAAATGGAACAAATAACTTATTTGGCACACAATGAACAGATGTCTGTATACAGCCATTATTCATAGAATATAGGCTAGAGATCAATGAGAATCCGAGAAGCTTACATTTTCAAAAGAAAAAGAGTGAATGTTAAGCGGTACTTTACCTCTACGATTAACAGGGTCTTTTGCTACATATGCAACATAATCTGTTGTATCCTGTTTGTAGGAGGATAAAAAAAAGAGAGAGAAGCAGCTATCATGACTATGGAAGCCTTCTTTTTATGCCAAAGCAAAGGTGCATTGCTTTTCAACTGAATGTTTCCCAGTGGGTGCCTGTGCTTGGATACCATGGTTACAAATGTGTTATAAATATCAACCCAATAGAGAGATGAGATTGTAGAGTAGATAAATTAGTCAGGCAGAGAGTCCAAAAACTTCTGCGCAGATAGCCCTGCATAATAATTGTGCAAATTCTAATCATGGAATCATGATTCAAAGAAGATGATGTAATTTTAACAAAAAAACATGCTGTCATTGTAAATATTAATGAAATGGGGGTGTTCAAAGTATAATTAGAAACCCATCTTATTCCAACTTTAAAGTGATGCCCTTGTTTTCTGTATTTGTTTATTCAGAAATAAATCTCACTATTTAACATGATTTACCTCTAACTAAGGATACATACAATAATATCCTAGGTCTCTGTGAAGTTACATTGACAGAAGTTTTCTGAGCACTCAAATCACAATGGCCCAGTTGAAAGTTAATGTTTTGTCATTAATATGGCAATGAACAACTAAAAACCTCAAGTTCATGTGCTTCTCTCTCCCTTCTCCTCTCATTTATATATGAGAGGAATATAATAGCTATCGTTTTAAACAAACAATACATTCCCTTTACATCTGAATGTAGGAAAATGTAGTTTATACAAATCAGAGTTAGCAAACCAAGATATCAAATCTAGAGCAAATCATGTTTTTTATCCCAATTGTTAATCAGGATATAACTCAGAGTTTGAGTTGCAGTTTAGTTGTACAACTTACAGTTTGCCATATTTTGGTGAACTAGAAAACTGTGTGGCCTATCTCCATGTGACATTAAATGTGTTAGCTGCAGCATCAAAGAGATGTTTGTTCTGTCTGTCATTAACTGCAGTGTGCTTTGACAAGAACACAGTAGAAGAAACATCCAGGGGTAGCTGTGTTGGCCATTTAGAAAACCCAGTCAAAAATCCACCAAACAGTGATACCAACAGGAATAACCTGGTTCATGTGGTGCAAGTGGTGGGATTCTTAGGTGGGAGTGACCATGTTCTCTTGGAATTTGTTATACAGTGGAAAGGAGAAGCCAGGTATAGCCAGTCATACATTCTAGAGTTTAGGAAACCTGATTTCAATAAACTAAGGGAAATACTGGGTGTGATCCCATGGTCAGTAATACTAAAAGAGAAGGGAGTTCAGGATGGATGGGAGTTTCTCAAAAGGGCGATACAGAAGGCACAATTTAAAACTGTTCCAATGAGGAGGAAAAATGGGAGGTGTCTCAAAAAATCAGGAACGATTACTAAGGAACTTTCAATTGAGCTAGGTTTTATACAGAACATGTATAAGAAATGGAAAAATTGGGAAATAACCATGGAGGAATTCTAGCAAATATTCTAGCACATGTAAGGGGACAGTCAGAAAAGCAAAAGCACAAATGCTATGGAAAGAGCGGTCTATCCATATCTTGTGTGAGGGAGCCATAGTGGACAAACCACGCTCCCTCGTGCAGCAAAAAGAACCCGCAAAAAGCGGGTTCTTTCTTAGGTGCCATTGTGATGGCGCAGTGCACCAATGGCACACTCACGGCATCACAATGACACCAAGACATGCGGACACTAGGCGTCCATCACGTCAAAAAGGCGGCGCCCGTGTATACAGGCCGCCGGCATTTTGACGCCCTCGTCACATGCTAGGGGTAAGGCACATATGGGCGGTGCGCCCTCAGCCAACCCCTAGCACATGATGAGGGCACACTTTAGGTCTGTCTAGATCGGGCCAATGAGCTCAGGCTTGCTAGGGAGGTTAAGAACAATATAAAGGGCTTTTTTGGGTATGTCCATGGCAAAGGGAAGAAAAAGAAAATGATAGGGGCACTACGTGGAGAAGATGGCAAAATGCTAACAGGGGACAAAGAAATGGCAAAATTATTCAACACCTTCTTTGCCTCAGCCTTCCCAGAAAAGGAAAAGGGTGCTCAACCTAAGGGAAATGCATTAGAGGACACAATAGGAAAAATGTAGCACAGAATAAGTAAAGAGGAAGTACAGGAATACCTGGTTAATCTAAATGAATATAAGTCTCCAGGACCAGATGAACTACATCCAAGGGTATTAAAAGAACTGGCAAATGTAATATTGGAGCCTTTGGCAATAATCTTTTAAAACTCCTGGAGAACAGGAGAAGTCCCAGCAGACTGGAGGAGGGCAAACATTGTCCCCATCTCCAAAAAAAAAAAAAAAAAAAGGGGGGGGGGGGGGAGAGGATCCAAACAATTATCATCCAGTTAGTGTAACATCAGTACCAGGAAAGATTCTAGAGTAGATCATTAAACAGAAAGTCCATGAACATTTAGAAAACAATGCAATTATCACAAAAAGTCAACATGGGTTTCTGAGAACAAGTCATGCCAGACTAATCTGATCTCCTTTTTTGATAAAAATTACCATCTTGGTAGATATAGGGAATGCTGTAGATATAGCATATCTCAATTTCAGTAAGGCCTTTGGCAAGATTCCCCGTGACATTCTTACAAACAAGCTTGTAAAATGTGGGTTAGAGAAGGCAACTGTTACGTGGATTTGTAACTGGTTAACTGGCTGAACCTAAAGCGAGCCCAGCAATGGTTCCTCTTCAGCCTGGAAAGAAGTGACCAGTGGAGTGCCAGAGGGTTCTGTCCTAGGCCCTGTGCTATTCAACATCTTTATCAGTGACTTGGATGAAGGAATAAAAGACATGCTTATCAAATTTCCAGAGAAAAATGCAAGTTATTTTAAACCAGTATAAGGGAGAGATGGCCCAAATTCAATGTGGAACTACCTTCAAATTGTGAAGACAGTCTACACTTGAATTGGCCCTGTGTTCTGTGGTCAGAGGGATGCCACAGCAGGGGGGGGGGGGGAACCAGTGTAAATGCCCCATGTCCTGGAATAATGAACAGAAATACAAAAAGAGAGGAAAATATAGAGATTTAAGAATACCTCTGTTTATAACAAAATTATCACTTTGCAACATATGGTAGTATCAATGTTTAGACTACCATGCCATCAATAATCAGGATTTTTTTTGGAGGAAGAGGAGGTGTTTTTTAAGAAAGCATCCATGAAGTTACATTAGAAAACAATGGCTTAAATTCATAACTATTCATATATCACAGTGGTGGCAGGTGTCTTCTGTGCCAATCTCACATGAATCCATTCTGAATTTAAGTGGGAATTTTAAAGGATCTATGCAAGGCACTAAAGTTACTATTGACTCCTTCATTAGCTCCTTTAGTGTCTGCATCAAAACACAAAGCAGATTCACTGTACCACTGACATGGTAGTGACCAGCTGCCATTACATAGGAATACAAAAGTGAAATGGTGTGAAATGGAATGCTTTGGATTCCCAGTGGTTTTCTGTAGCATTTAATGACAAAAGATTAACTAGCAATATTTCCTGAGCAAATTAAGTGTGTCCTCTTATATCAATAACTAATAACAGATTTTTCAAAGAGTACTTACCACATCTACTCCAGATGCAAAGGAAATAGACTGCATATGATGATTTGCTATAATCTATAGATAAATTAGAAAAGATCAACAGGAGTATTATATATGGACTATTTAGCTTTCTTTTCTCTCACTACTCTTCTATGTGCATTATGTGAAGTAAAATCAGAAGCCAACAACAGAAACAACAGTAAAATCAACAAGTTTCATGTATGTTTGAACTCTTCTATGTGCATTATGTGAAGTAAAATCAGAAGCCAACAACAGAAACAACAGTAAAATCAACAA
>NC_056523.1:256244696-256245980 GCF_019175285.1 Sceloporus undulatus
CAAGTTTCATGTATGTTTGAACAGTACATCACAGATGGCAACTCTGGAAGCATTAAATATCAGGAAATAATAATGTTATTTTAAAAATGCTGTGGAAAATATTTTATAGATCTTAAATGGCAAAACAGTGGTTCCAGGTTTTAACACCTATTTTGCAAATACAGTGCCACAACCAAGAAGGTCCTGCCCTGATCACCGTCCCCCTTACCTCCAATGATGGGAGGGTCAGGATGAAACTCAGTCGATTATTCATACATGTAGGTTTACTGACTTGAATTAGACATCTCAAACATAATTTTTTACACAATTATGGGAGCACAATGAACAGAAATAACTTAGGAGCTAGCAAACAAAAGATGTCATGAAACACTAATAAGGACAGGCAGGAACAAGAACATACTGACCTGTTTAGAATCAGGTGTCATCAGGTTTAAACTAGTGGTAGATATATTCAGAGTTATATTCATTCCTGCAAACTGAAGGTTGCTCTTCCCCAGGATACTAGAGAGAGCTTTACTTGGTGGCTGCAAAAGCAAAAAATCACACCTATAAGTCTTCTGTTGACACCTGATGACACTTCATTCCATCTGAGATAAATTGAAGCCTTTGGTTTTTACTACTCAGGTCTGTGACATTTAAACCAGTAATGTGCAGCTGCTTTCATCTGGTTAGTAAGAAACAAGTGTTGACTTGAGATGAACAGATAGGGCTACAAGGAAGGAAAAACAAAATTTGGAAGCATAACCCCTTACTTCTGTGTCTTTTAGCCAGCAGGAAGAAAATCAAGCTGTGAACTGATCCACAGTTACCAAATGACTAA
The DNA here is from genome assembly GCF_019175285.1 of Sceloporus undulatus. Classification (NCBI taxonomy): domain Eukaryota; kingdom Metazoa; phylum Chordata; class Lepidosauria; order Squamata; family Phrynosomatidae; genus Sceloporus; species Sceloporus undulatus. The sequence continues at coordinate 256,245,517 of NC_056523.1, forward strand.
TGATGGCAATACAAAAAATTCAAAATGTCTTCCAATCATTCAACAGCTATAATATTTGAATCAACCTCATTCAACATCTATAATTATTTAAATCAATAATTAGGGTTATGCTTTTTCTTGTAAGGTATGTGTGTATGTGAACAGTAGAATGACATGTAATCTACTTTCTGGTTCATTTTTAGTGTTTTAATGTTTATTTTTTGGCCTAAGGCTATTTTATATTGCTTGCATAATTTTCTGCTTAATGCTACAGTTTGGAGTGTTCAAACCACATATGTGTGGTACACAGCAGAGGGTTTTGCCATAGTAAATGGCAGAACAGAAAATACTAGTTACCTCTTGTTATTCATTTCTGCCATTACTAAAAATTATAGAGTTTCCTCAGTCTATCCCTATGATAATGACTCTCTGTAATTCCTGGGAAATACTCTGCAGTCTTGTCTGGTCATCTTGCTCAGACATAG
>NC_056523.1:256248980-256252296 GCF_019175285.1 Sceloporus undulatus
AGTAGAGCAAGAAAGATTGTGTGAGAAGAACCCAGTGCTGAACAAAAAGGCTTGAATAGATATTAATAAATAGTCGACACTTTAGAGTAGATCACTCCTTCATGAACTGAAACTTCTAGAAAACTACAACATACAGGACTCTGACAGGGTGGTGGATGGGGAAGGCTGTATGAAAAGAAGGGGTGATCTACTCCAAAGGCATCACCTTTTCAGAAAATCTAGTAAAGCCTTTTGTTCAGTATTTTCTCCCCATTTTAAGCTTCTTGTTTATGGTGTGGCAGCACCATGTGGTCCCAAGGCCTCATCCTTAAAAGGAATACCACCTTCAGAGCAAGACCTGGAGGGGAGGGTATATGGCAGCAGGAAACGGGTATGGTACCAGACCATCTTGTGTCCACCCTGCATTTCACTATTGCTTCCAGCTCTCATTCAGTCATTTATGAAACCTTGCACCTTTGATAGCTCATTCAATTATATGGTTGTTCACAGAATCATATCTAGTTCAAAGACCTGCCAATACAAGAATCTACATCTAAAGCATCTCTGAGCTGCGGTTATCTAACATGTACTTAAAAACCTCAAATGAAGAAAAGGCCACCACCTTATGACATAATGTGTTATACTGTTGACTACCTTTATCTGTCAAAAAGTCCTTCATAATGTTTAGTTGAAATCTTTTTTGTTTGTTTTTTGAACCCATTGGTTTCAGCCTATCCCATCAGCAAAAACAAAACAAACAAATGCTTTTTGTTTGTTTGACTTCATCTTCTACATGACAGTCTTTCAAATGTATAATGATAGTTATCACATCACTTCTCAATCTTCTCTTCTCCAGGCCAAACATGCCCATCTCCCTCAACTGTTCATCACTGAGCTTGGTTTCCAGATGCTTTGCCATCTTTATGGGCCTCTTCTGGACATATTCCAGCTTGTCAATATTGTTCTTAAACTGTGATGTCCAGAAATGGGCACAATACTCCAGGTGAGGTCTGACTAAAGCAAAATAGACTGTTACAATTACATCCCCTAATCTGGACATTATAGTTTAATATTGCATTGGCAATACTGCAGCATCAGAATTTTCACTCTTGTTTAACTTGTAATCTATTATGCCTTCTAGATCCTTTTCACACTTGTTGCTCTCATTCAGTAAATTAATGGAAATATAATCTTAGAAAATAGCTTGTAAACAATAACATAAACACATACAGCCACAAATGAAAGAGCAGGGTGTAATGGTTTGAATGTTGAACTAGGACACTGGGAGACCAGAGTTCAGATCCCTGCTTAGCCATGCACTGGGGCATCTTGGGCAAGTCATATCCTCTCAGCTTCAGAGGAAGGCAGTGGCAAATCTCTGAACAAATCATGCCAAGAAAATTGCATGATAGGTTTGCCTTAGGATCACTATAAGTTAGAAATGACTTGAACACATATATGAATATATATGAACAGCAGTATCAGAATTCATCCAGATTTTAAGGTTATTGATAGTGGAGCATATATTAACTACATATTTAAGAAAGGCTATTTTGAATAGGCAGGCTTTTCATCCATTTTGAAAGGCTTGTACCTGAGGCATAAAACATAAAGGAAGAGGAAAGGAGTTTCAGAATTATATACATAGGAAATGTTGAGAAAGACCTGTTATTTACATTCACCAAATGAGCTGCACTGTCCAACAGTCAGATAAATGCATTTTATGGTGTCTAAGTATTTCAGCAGGATTGTGTAGATGAAGGCGATCTTTTAGATTACCTTGTCTCTGACTGATTAAAGCTTTAAAGGTAACAACCATTTAAAGTCAACTCAGAAATGTATGAGGCATCAATGTGACTGGCACAAAGAAAGTGTCACATACTCAGATTTTAGAGCTCCCATTCACTTTCATTGGAAGGATATCAATGGGGATTTAAGGCGTTTCTGTGTAAAACACATTTATTTACATGCATATACATGATTAATATATGTGAAGCAACATTCCAACAACATTTCTTCCCCATCAGCTGTGTAGGGGACACTATAGTTTCAGAATATTTTACATAAAGCAAACTTAAATATCTGTTTCATTTTCAAATTCAATTCCAGAACAAACTAACAACTAAAGGTTGGGATTTAATTTTTTGCTTATTATATTCTTACATGCAAGAATAAGAATTTCAAACATTTTTCCCCACTACCCACTGTTCAAGAATATGAGAGGTTCTGCACATTATGAAATACTAATCTTTAACACTGGTCTGGTGGTAACTGTATATCTAATTAACTAGAAATAAAAAAAAAATCTTGCTAAGTGAAATGCAACTCATTACAACAAACCAGGAGTGACAGGCTGAGTGTCAAAGCCCTTGTGAAGCAGATTCTTATCTATTCATAAAAGTTCAACTGGTTTGCATTCTGCAGATGTAATAATAGCAAAAAAGGGATATCTCTTTGCAGTATTACCACCCCAAAGTATGGTTTAAGAAATCTGCTCTTTTGTGCTTAGAGTAAATTTTCCACCACTTTCAATTCATCATCATCATCATCATCATCATCATCATCATCCTGCTGCTGCATTGGTCTCATTTCCTCAGAATACCAAGGATCTGACACAGGTTGAAGACATCTGGGAGGGAACTTGTATCAGTGGCCTGGGTTAACTTCATGTTTCAAATGGAGAGCTATGGCCTGTTACAGACTGCCAAAATAAAGCTGCTTCGGGTCTCTTTGGAGGTATGCTGTTTAAATGATGCATGCATCCTAAGAATCCGGAAGCTGCACCAAAGCTGCACTCCAGTGCTTAGGAATGGAGTGTGGCTTTGGCGCGACTTCCGGACTCTGCATCTTTTAAATAGCATAGCTCCAAAGAGACCCGAAGCAGCTTTATTTTGGCAGTCTGTAACAGGCCTATGTGTTTTTTTTCTGAGCTTCCTCCCCAATATAGTAGACATGCAAAGAAGCTCTTTTCAAAATCCTTTGATGATATGATTGTGTCCAAAACCTTACTTCAGCTTTACTTTTGATCCCATTAGACAAAACATCTAATCTAGTGACTCTGTCATCAAGCATATGGATTGGAAAAGCATAACAGACAGACAGACAGACAGACAGGCAGACAGACACTTCAAGTTATGCTATACATGTTGTCAGATGATGCATCTACACTGTAGAAATAATGCAGTTTGACACCACTTTAACTGCCATGGCACTATCCTACATAATCCTGGAATATGTAGCTTTGTGAGGTGACAATACTTTTTGACAGAGAAGGCTGAAGACGTTGTAGCACTACAAATCCCAAGATTCCATAGGATGGTGCTACAGCACTTAAAGT
>NC_056523.1:256253416-256287786 GCF_019175285.1 Sceloporus undulatus
TTCACATATATAATCATGTATATGCATGTAAATAATGTGTTTTACACAGCAGAAACGCCTTAATCCCATTGATATCCTTCCAATGAAAGTGATGGGAGCTCTAAAATCTGAGTATGTGACACTTTCTTGTGCCAGTCACATTGATGCCTCATACATTTCTGAGTGACTTTAACATGGTTGTTACCTTTAAAGCTTTAATCAGTCAGAGACAAGGTAATCTAAAAGATCGCCTTCATCTACACAATCCTGCTGAAATACTTAGACACCATAAAATGCTTTATCTGACTGTTGCAGTGCAGCTCATTTGGTGAATGAAATAACAGGTCTTTCTCAACATTTCCTATTTATATAATTCTGAACTCCTTTCCTCTTCCTTTATGTTTTATGCCTCAGGTACAAGCCTTTCAAATGGAGAAAGCCTGCCTATTCAAAATAGCCTTTCTTAAATATGTAGTTAATATATGCTCCACTATCAATAACCTTAAAATCTGGATGAATTCTGATACTGCGTTCATATATATTCATATATGTGTTCAAGTCATTTCTAACTTATAGTGATCCTAAGGCAAACCTATCATGCAATTTTCTTGGCATGATTGTTCAGAGATTTGCCACTGCCTCCTCTGAAGCGAGAGGATATGACTTGCCCAAGATGCCCCAGGCATGGCTAAGCAGGGATCTGAACTCTGGTCTCCCAGTGTCCTAGTTCAACATTCAACCATTACACCCGCTCTTTCATTTGTGGCTGTATGTGTTTATGTTATTGTTACAAGCTATTTTCTAAGATTATTCCATTAATTTACTGATGAGAGCAACAAGTGTGAAAGGATCTAGAAGGCATAATAGATTACAAGTTAAACAAGAGTGAAAATTCTGATGCGAGTATGCCAGCAATATTAAAACTAGAAGTCCAGATTAGGGGAGTAATTGTAACAGTCTATTTTGCTTTAGTCAGACCGTCACCTGGAGTATTGTGCCCATTTCTGGACCACAGTTTAAGAACAATTTGACAAGCTGGAATATGGCCAGAGAGCCCATAAAGATGGCAAGCATCTGGAAACCAAGCTCAGTGATGAACAGTTGAGGGAGATGGGCATGTTTGGCCTGGAGAAGAGAAGATTGAGAAGTGATGTGATAACTATCATTATACATTTGAAAGACTGTATGTAGAAGATGAAGTCAAACAAACAAAGCATTGTTTGTTTTGTTTTTGCTGATGGGATAGGCTGAAACCAAGGGTTCAAAAACAAACAAAAAAGATTTCAACTAAACATTATGAAGGACTTTTTGACAGATAAAGGTAGTCAACCAGTAAACACATTAGTCATAAGGTGGTGGCCTTTTTCTCATTTGAGGTTTTTAAGTACATGTTAGATAACCGCAGCTCAGAGATGCTTTAGATGTAGATTCTTGTATTGGCAGTCTTTGAACTAGATATGATTCTGTGAACAACCATATAATTGAATGGCTATCAAAGGTGCAAGGTTTCATAAATGACTGAATGAGAGCTGGAAGCAATAGTGAAATGCAGGGTGGACACAGATGGTCTGGTACCATACCCGTTTCCTGCTGCCATATACCCTCCCTCCAGTCTTGCTCTGAAGGTGGTATTCCTTTTAAGGATGAGGCCTTGGGACCACATGGTGCTGCCACACCATAAACAAGAAGCTAAAATGGGGAGAAAATATGAACAAAAAGCTTTACTAGATTTTCTGAAAAGGTGATGCCTTTGGAGTAGATCACCCTTCTTTTCATACAGCCTCCCCATCCACCACCCTGTCAGAGTCCTGTATGTTGAGTTTTCTAGAAGTTTCAGTTCATGAAGGAGTGATCTACTCAAAGTGTCGACTATTTATTAATATCTATTCAAGCCTTTTTGTTTTTGTTCAGCACTGGGTTCTTCTCACACAATCTTTCTTGCTCTACTACTTGCTATCATATGTCACATAACAGAGGCAGTTGGGCCTGGTAATCACAAGGAAATAGCAAAGCATTTGCTCATGGACTTTCTGGAGGCCTGTGTTGGTCACAATGTTGCAGCCCAAAAGCAGCTGGCTGGTCTCTCTATGGAGAGCCTGCCCATATATCTCCCTGTTACCTCCTTTTCAAGTATCTTCAGAGCAAGGTAGCAGGCAGGTGGGTGATTGTTCCAGATGGGTGACAACACTGTCCTCCCCATTTGCAACCTGACACAAAGACTTTATCTCATGGTATGGCATGGCCAGCCCTGCTGACATGAGCGGAGCTGTGTTAAATAAATCAACAGTTTAACAAGGTGAATATTAACTATGAAAGCCATGAATATAAGATGTGAACAATAAACACAATAAATAACCTTCACTAAGACATCAAACACACAGATGAAATGAATGCTGGAGCCAAATCTCTCCACAAGGTATAGCTAAATGGAAGAACATTCCTTTTTATAATGAAAGAAAGAACCTCACTTAAGCCTTGGCAAACACAGTCACATTACTTGATAAATTCCATTCAATGAAACTGTCCTCCAAAGGATTTTTTTCTGTTCAAGTACAGAAGGTCAGAGATAAGAATATCCAGGGCTACTGAAATTCTCTCTCATTGGGCTATGGATTATAGGCTTTAAACTCCCGTTACAGACTAGAAGGACACTTGTAGGGAAACACCGTTGGGAGATAAAGTACTTGAAATGGGAGTAGGATTGACTGTTCCTGTACTATAAAGGGTGCTTGTTTTAACTGTTAACAGATTTGTGGTAATTAAGAAATGTAACATAAGCAAAATCATTTTTAATAATAACATGAATATTCATTTAAAAGTCTTTGTAGCAAGCACAATAGATAAAGAACTTCAAAATATGGCAAAACTCTCAGAAAGGAACACACAGTTGACATCCTGCATTGGGAGAAATATGATAACGTTCTGCACAGATTTTGGTAGCCATAAGGAATCCTGGAAACAAACCCCAACAGATACCAAAGGCTTATTGTGAAGACATAAATCCAACATACTACATGCTCACCTCTTCTGGTTGTTGGGGAGGTTGGATTTTTTTTACCAACTGCACAACAGCCAGGACTCCCGATGGATACCAAAATTTGTGGATGCTCAAGTCTCATTATATACAATGGTGTATGAAATGGTATCCCTTACATAAAATACCAAAATCAAGATTTGCTTTTTGGATTTTTTTTTTAAAAAAATATATTTCCAAGCTATGGATCATTGAGTCCATGGGTGCAGAATCCATGGATACAAAGTACCAACTGTCTAATTCACTAACAGGATACCAGCTTATATCTACTTGCCCTACATTACACACTCACTTATACTGTAGTAACCCACCAGTATCCAGTGATGTGAACATATGCATTTGAAACCACTAAGCATAACAAGTGATATATCAGACTGGAGAAAGAGCCCTGAAACTAGCACAAGCACAGCATTTGAGAACTGAAAACAGATTAAGCATGAAGAAATCCATAAGTGTTTTCAGTCAGAAATAATACTAGAATTAATCCAAAGGCTGATCTTCACATTCAGGAATTCACATGGGACTCTATCGTTCTGTTCTGTATAACATATGTCTGAATGCTTCCTGAACACAGATGTAAATTTTCTGGCAATTTTGAAGCCATAGGAAGAAAACATTTTTTCTGAGTTTTTGGAGAAAAGCTGAAATTTTTGAACAAAATGAGAAATGCAATTTTCATTCACAGATTGAAAGTTATTTTGTTATTTTAGGAACATAAATATATTCAATATAATTTTATCAAGCATAAAATCTGAAATTGTACAGATTATAATACAGTTTATTGAGAATATAATTACAAATTGAATTGACTATTTAACATTTTCTTTTTTTACTATAAACAGAGCTACTGTAAGGAATGCTAAAACTATAAAAAAACACCTTTAGTTTTTCCAATCTGAGAAGCAGGCAGAAAAACTCCAAAACAAAACAAAAACTGAATTGGATTTATAACCCACCTTTCTCCCAAAATTATTTTGTCTCCACTAGCTCTCCATAGCAGCAAGCAGGCATAAGTCACATACCATATATAGTCTTACATACTGTAAAATTCTTCCTCTTACATAGCGTTTAGAAATTATTTGGAGGCTGTAAATAGGTGACAGCCTTATATTAAACATTTTTTATCATTCTAAAATGAAATGTTTCACAATTCATTTTTTAATTTAAAAAAAAGTGGGAAAACACAGAAGAAAACGTTTTTCTTGATGTTTTTATGACCCCAGTCCCAGCCTTCACTCAAAAGCTCCCTTCTGGTACAAACCTATCTTCACAGAGAAAGGTGTTTCATCCCAGCCTTTTCACTGACACCCTAGTTTTCAATGTGTGGAGATTTCTCAGAGATATTTTAAATTGAGTGCTAAATCATAACCTACATTGTTATATGGTACAGAATATTTAATTTTATTGTTTATTTATTTGATTTTTAGCCTGTCATGCTACAAAAAGGATATTGCAAATCTGGAAAAAAATTCTAGAAAGGGTACAAAAAAGAAAACTCATCTGCAAGAATAATTTCAGTGTTTTTAGGCTGTTTAGTTTAGACAAAACTGAAACCTTGGGAGACATAATGGATTTTTGTAATGTGTGTTTAATTTTTTTTCTTTTAAAAACATTTATACATTAGGGAAAGTAGGCAGAAATAAAAACTGACTTTTTCCTGTTCCTCTCCTATACTACTACTGGATGGGGGACGGGGTAAATATTGAGATTCAGGGTAGATAAAAGAAAGTACTTATTCACACAACAGACAGTTAAACTGTGGAATATACTACTGCAAACTGTAGTAATGATTGCTATTTTGTATTGTTTTAAACGGCAAATTCCTGGCGAATAAGACTATGAATGTGTACTCATCATAACTTTGTACAGTGTATCAGTAGTTTGGGAGTGTGGTGTGGATGGTGAAGATGCTCTCATGTCCTGCTGCCAATAGTTTTTCCCATTGTTTTAATAGAATGCTGATTGATCATTGATTGGTCATTCTTTTAATAGGATGCTGAACTATATTGGATTTTGTCTGATCCACCATGGCTCCTTTTGTTCTTACAAAAGCAAGACAAATACCTTTCTTTTTTTAAAGGCTCCTTTGGCTCCTGGCACAGCTTCACAAACAAGGCTGATAGCTTCCCTGGAGAGACAGAAAATAATTTCTATCGTAAATGGTTATGATTTTTCTTCAATATTTCCATAATTTTTGGACTCATACTGGAGAAGTCTGATTTGATTTTGTGTGATATCATATGAGACTCTTGTGAAAAGCAGGCAATTTGATTACAATCATATTGTAGCTATGTGTATCTACAAGTAAGAAAATCTGGGCAACCAATGCTATCATTTTTTCTTAGGGAACTGTGAGCCTTACTTCTAGAAAATGAACTGCCCTTCTATCCTGATAATGCTTGGCATTTTTTCTATATATGAACAGAATTGCTAACTGCACAAATTGTTGTGTAAGAATTATAACATGCCATTATATTAAAAGAAAAAGGATACAGGCTTATATTTTGTTAATACAGCTCATGTGCCCAGTTCAACATTACCAAAATGTCATTAGTCTGTCTCCAGTTTTATCAGCTGATCTTATCACAAAAATATTATAGTACATACAACAAATGGCAGTGATTAATATACACAGTACTAAAGAACAAACAGGGTACAAATACTCAGTGATTTGCACAAAGGTAAGCAATTGGAAATAAATTATCTTGCAAAGCTAAACAAAATTACTATGTTTGGTCATGGGTACTAGTATGCAAATACACTTTCTTGCCATTTTTCTCAGGTGCAAGATGTAATGAATCTTCTTCTTTTCCCCCCAGAAAGCTGTTTGGCTTCTCTACAATTTTGTCTTTCTCAACATGGTCTCTGATTACCTTGTCTCACAGTCATCACTGCTGATTGAAGAATGTAGACAGAGATTACCCTGAACTACAGAACTAGAGCTCTCAGGTAAAGCATTCTAAATACAAAATCTAACTACCAATCCCAAGATAACCAAACGAGTATCAAACTGCAATAACTGGATCGGGCCGATATACTCTACGTCAGTGCTATTGAATGTGGTGGTCCACGAACTAGTGCTAGTCCATGACTCATCATTTGCCAGTCTCTGGAGAGCTTCCAGGAAAGGAAAAATGTTGTAGGCAATTGGGACAATTATAGGACTCATCTTTCACACTTTTGGGGGAAATTGCTGGTCCCACATATCTAGTGGTGACACTAAGGTTCTTACCACCTGGTGTGGGTTGCTGGTGACAGCAGCGGATGGCACTACCCCCTCCCTCCCACTGCCTTGCCCAGCCAGCTGGCCAGCCACTGAAAGACACGGGTGGCTGAACAGATGGTCAGGTGAGGCATAAACAGCCCACCTCTCCCTCTACCTCATCCACCTGCCTGGTCAGCTGCAGAAAAACCCAGGCAGCTGGACAGATGGATAGGCAAGGCAATGGATAACCCTCCTCTCTTCCCTCCCTCTACCTCACTCACCCAGCCAGCCAGCCATGGAAAGATCCAGGCAGCTGGATAGGTAGGCGGGTGGGTGAGCTAGCAGAATGTCCCATTCTTCCATCCTGGGAGAGAAAGGAGAGCATGAAAACACTTTGCAACAGAGCTACTGCTATGGGGTTGTATAATAACAGATTTAAAACTGTTCAGAAATTATACTGAAAAACTTTTAAATGACAAGAACATTTTGTCATATTGAAAATGTTGATCCAAAAAAAATATTGATAGCAATCAGTTTTAAGGTCTCAGATTAGAATAAAACAAGAATTGTAATTTCCTCTGCTATATAAGCAATCTTATAAAATATTTTTAGAGGAGAATGGAAATGCATTTTAAATATTTTAAGTTTTAAACAGTCCTGTCATGTGCTCACTATGTAATAAATGCAGCTGAACCCTGATTTTTGCAATTGGCCTTGAAAGAAGAAAATTAATGTCTACCAAGCAAGCATGTCACAGTGCCTCAAAGAAGGCAAAAGCTATTCTCACTTCAATTCTAACTTTCTAACACCAGCATTTCTACTTTGCACATCAAGCATAGCACCTGATTTTCTTCTGTCTTCTTTCCATCTATGATATATTCCTATCAACCCAACAGTTCACCATAGATTTACCTGTTTCTTTCCAGACTCAGTAATAAACTACTCAGCCTACAGACAACCAAATCTCACAGACACACTGTGATGCCTTTGGTCTCTAGCACTATAGAGTATTGTCCATCTTGTACTAGATGGCTCTGGAGAGACAATATTTAACAGCTAGCCTACAAAGAAGAAAAGGGGTCCAAAACACACTACAGAACTAATCGAGTTTGAGACTAGATTCACTGTCCTGGCTCAGTGCTAGGGAATCCTGTGAACTGCAGTTTATTGTGGCACCAGAGCTTTCTGACAGAGAAGTTTAAATGTCTCACAAAACTACAGTTCCCAGAATTATCTAGCATTGATCTAGGGAAAGTAAAGCGGTCTCAGGGGTCATTCCCACTAGGATTTAAACTGAATTACGAACCGGGGTTATATGTCCGTCATTCCCACTTGAAGTTGGTTTCAATCCGATTCTGAGCTGACAGAGTTTCTTAAAAGTGGGGTAAATGCAGAAAACCCCCTCTTATTTGACACTACTTTTCAAGAGGTTCTTTTGAGAAGAACCGAATCACAAGCATGCTCAACAAGTGGAAATGACCTTCGGATCAAAATCACATCTCACAGGAGAGGAGGGACTATCACAGAGGTGTTGGAAGGGGGTGTCACCCATCCAGCCTTTGGCTGCTTGAAATCTGCCATTTTTTGAGCGCTGACCATTGTCTACCCGCATGTATGGTGGCTTTTTAATTTTCCATCTTTACACTGATTGATTCCTTCTGAATCTGCCCATGATCCCCTACTGTAAGAAGTTACTTTTTTGTCTTTTTTATTTTATTATTTGCTTTTCTATTATTCTGTGATTTTGCTATTAAAAGTGATATTTTTTTCACTGAGATCTTTCATCAGAGGTTACAACTTTTATCTACATCCCTGACAGGACATGAAACCCTTCTAGCAATTTGCAACAATGCATGTTGGTGCAACATGTATAATAGCCTGTTATGCAATAGAAATCTGATGTTCTGCAACAAATCACATAGCTTTCTGGCACCCAGTGAGTAACAGGTCCCATAACACTTCAATGCTTATGTGCAATGGGAGCCATTGAACAATGGGCATGCAGATGGCTCTGCTTGTGCAATGGCCCCAGAAATGTAGCTACATCTCTGCTCCCCTCCTGAGGATACAAGCTTTGTATAATGTTGCAATTTACCTTTACATAATCATGACTAGTTTATGATGACATGAACATCTAACAAGATGCCAGCCATTATGTATAAGAATTGTTTATTATCAATACTTTAGGTACCAACAGGACTACAATAATGTTGTGTTATTATGTGCTTGCAAAAATTCATCATCATCCCTATTGTGTGTGTATTTTTATTCTCATCTTCTGTCTTTTTAAAACCACCTTGAGTCCTTGTCTTGAAAAAAAAAAAGGGATATAAATAAAGTGATGGGGAAGGAAGGAAGGAAGGAAGGAAGGAAGGAAGGATAATATGGGTTACACAAATTATCTGCCATGTATGGTTGCCTTCAGGTAACATACTGTACTTTTAGCAAGAAGGTTTAAGAGACAGCTGTGAAAATGCATTTAGAACCCATCTTCTTACCTTGTAATCTGTGTTCTTGTATTGAAGTCAAGTGACCTCATGGAGCGTAACACCTCTATACATCCCAGGTACTACAAGAAGAAAAACAAATGTCCATATAAACAAAAATGAAAACAGCATTATAATGAATATTAAAATAAAATTTAAAAAACACCCTACCCCTCTCACAGGTCCACCTCAGCAGGTGATCTGTTTCAGAGAGATTTATTAATTTATCTTTACTGACATACATATGTTACTTTTCCACCAAAAAAAGCCCTCCAAAGTGGCTAACAAAGAAAATAAATGTGCAATAAAGCAAACAAAAAAAGTCCCATCAACAATCACACACCAGATTAATTATCAGTACTGAAAGACAGAAAGAGAAGAGATCACTGTTGTGGAAGTCTGTTGAGCCCCCCCCCCCCCCATCTGCCCCTTCCACTGGGAGATCTTCTGCCACATCAAAAAAAGAAATCAATCAGTAGTATTATATCACTAGTAGATGGGGCTGGGGAGTGGCTCAAGTAAAATACATACAGTACACAGATAGTTTTCTGAGCCCAAAATTACTTTAGATCTCATTTAGAGGTTGTCTACACTTTGGAGGAAAGTCTGAATGGACTCCATATCTGTTATGCCCTGCTCCCACCTCAGAGCCACCCTGCATCTGTTTTCTCAGCAGTAGTTGTTTACATGTGTCTATACAGACATGGCTGTGGTCCATGGCTATTGACTTTCATTCTGGACAGGGAATTGGCTCAGAAATTGGTAAATGTTCGTGCCTGTGCCTGCCAGGCAGCAATCTGTCCTGTTTTACCCCTGAACCCAGGGTAGTTCCTGTGTTTAACACTTGAATTTTCCTCTGCTAATGATAAGTAATTTGGGGGCCTGCGTTCCAAGAAAAAATGAAAAGCCAGCTGATTCCCACCTATGAATTCGGTTGTTAATTTTTAAGAGTGGGCCTTTAAACCATTCCTAAGAATCTCACCATGCCCCACCTCCCCAAATCTGAACTCTGAAATGGCACTCTACAAAAAGTACAAAACAGAGCAGGGCTGCAATGTGATTTTAGATCTTTAAAAAATACATGCAGAAATAATAAACCATAGTTCTAGCAATTTCAGAAATCACTGGCCAGCTATAAACTTTTTAAATGATGCAAACTGCATTTTCAGATGCTATTTCTAACATTGGCACAGAAATCCCTGAAAAAGCTGGTTGACAGCCAACCATCCATCCACATTTCTAAAAATAAGCCTGCAAAATTAGAAAATTCTTACTTAAGCACATTTGAATTCGTGGCTGTCTGAAAAATACAATCTGTCTCACGCTTACATTGTGTGCCAAGATTTATTCAAGTTGAACTGATTACTTGCTCAGTAATGTGATAACACAGAAATGGCTTCATTAAAAAAAAAACTATGGTCCTAATTGCACATGAGGGAAGTATATAAATATGTGTTGTTTCAGATATTTTCATGTGTGAAATGCCACTTAATACACAGCCTTCATAGCTGAATTACATTGTAATGGATAAGACTAAACATAGTAGAATCACACCAGCCAGTCCTATAAATGTAAGACTGCCACATTCTATTGTTGTTGTGTGCCTTCAAGTCATTACAGACTTATGGCAACTCTAAGGCTATCATGAGGTTTTCTTGGCAATATTTTTTCAGAGGAAATTCTTCCGCTGTGACCCTAGCATGTGACCCAGTAGTTTCATGGTCAAGCTGGGCCATGACCAGGAATCAAACCCATTCGATTCACACTGACTCTCATAGCACTCTATTATTAGATGTCCAAAGCAAAACAACTATGAATGGGAAGAAGAATGCAAGAATTTTTTTTTAAATTTACAATGAAGCTGTAAGGTCAAGCATTCATTGTATAAAGAAAATGGTACTATTAAAGGATTTTTCAAGAAATATAAAATCAAGAGCTATTTTGCAAATTTTACAGTGCACTATAAATAAATAAATAATGATAATAAATCAGAGATCAGAAGTTTAAAATGCAATCCATCCTTTGTGCATAAACTGCCTTGACACAACTTCTTTGGATATAAAGAAAAATAAGACATCTGCCATCGCAATAGCAATTTCTATACTGCTTGTGTAAGCTAATTGCCCCCAACAAGCTGAGTACTCATTTTAGTGACCTCAGAAAGATGCCAGACTGAGTCAACCTTGAAGCCACTGGCTGGTACTGAACTCACAACCTTTTGGTTTATGAGAGAGTGGCTCCAGTTCAGTCATTTAAACCTCTGATCCACCAGGGTCATCTTGCCTGTCCCCTAGGAAGAACACTCTGACTAGGATATAGTGTGATCTTCCTAAGGGGCTGAATGACTGTGTGGATGATACTGGTCAATAGCTGGGTTTGGCCAATCTAGACAACAATCCAGCAGTTCTGAACCGATTCTGGCCCTAAAGGCTGTTGTAAAGACTTCTCTTACAGTGTCCATTTTGGTGGCCAGACTTACAGATCTATGAGGGTTTTTAAAACATGCTGGGAATATCTGATGAGGCATACGTATGCATTCTCCCTTCTTGGGCTTGTCTACATTACCTATATGTAGGGAGCCAGATGCAGGGAGCCCTGGTGGTGCGGTGGTTAAATGCTGGTAGTGCAGCCACAAAGTTGTGAGTTCGATTCTGCAAGCCTGCAGGTTGACTCAGCCTTCTATCCATTTGTAGGTCAGTAAAATGAGTACCAAGTTTGTTGGCAGCAATTTGCTTACAGATTGTAAACTGCTTAGAGCAGGGGTAGGCAACCTGCGGTCCGTGGACCGGATGCGGCCCGGCAAGGCCTTGGGACCGGCCCCAGCCCGGTCCTGCCGCCGATTGCCGCCGGGGCCTTTGAGGGGCAATTGTCTATAGAAGCCTCAGAAACATGCATTTATATTAACATTTTTTAAAAAATCAGCAAATTTTTTCACGTGTCCTCCATTTTTTTTAAAAAGTGTCTTCCATTTGAAAATTTTGTCCTACATTTGTCCTGGTTTATTTATATATTTAAATTTTTTTAAAAAATTATTTATTTATTTATTTTTTGGCTTCGGCCCCCCAGTTGTCTGAGGGACAGCAATCCGGCCCCCGGCTCAAAAAGGTTGCCTACCCCTGGCTTAGAGAGTGCTGAGTTCATTGGTAAGCGATACAGAAATGTACATGCTATTGCTATGTACTCCAATTTTCCTCAGGGCTGACTGTGTGCAGTTTACACTATCCAGCCCCCAAACCCTGCATTAGATCCGGGATGTTTGCACAATGGCCAGACTTGATTGGGGTTTTCACTTCTTGTCCTACATTAAAAAGACTTACTTTTTGCTCTGGGTAAAAAACCCAGAGCAAAATGTGGTAACAACAGGCAACTGCCTTTCCACATAGTTTCTGCAAGTGTTCCTGCCAAGTTACTCTGCAGGCACGAGTTGCTCTGAGGTCAGAATGAGAAACCCAACATTGCTAACATGGCTGGGCACCATGTTCTGATCCACTCACACCTGCAGCAGCCAGCTCACACGAACCACATGGGAAGGCAGCAGCCCATCGTTGCTGCATTTTACTGAAGCAGGTAATGGAGGGTATTCAGATGGAATTTGGAGCCAGAATAATCTGGGGGCAACCTGGAGTATTCTGGCCAATGTAGGCAAGCCCCTTCTCTCTGTGTTACTGCTCACAGATGCTCAGTAAGATATTATGGAGCCTGGTGCTGTTTACCGTGCCTACTGTAGGCAGGCATTAAACTGTTAATAAAATAAAATGCTAGATAGGAGAAATGGAGCTGTGTAAAGTACTGATTTTTTTAAAATCAATAACAAAAGTAGATTATATAATATACCCTTTATACAGACTCTCACAAAAATGGGTTCATAATGAAACTGTATAATCAAAATCTTGAATCATTATTCTAATTTATAATGGTCCTTTTATTTTATTTATTTATTTTTTAAATCACTGACGCTCTGGATGAAATATCTGTATTTTATCCAACTGTGAAAAGTACATCTAAGCAGCCGATGATAAGCTTAGTTTTCACAAATAGACAATTTTTGACATTCTGGACAGCAAAGGATGAGGCCTGAACCACCATCACACTCAACTTAGGTGAAATGGCATACAGATGCATGTCAATTACAATGCTTACATAACCCATCCCCCTGCAGTTCAAATGTCAAATGTTAATGCAAACCACCTGTTAGTATGTTACTAATGTTTGTTGCTGCTGCTATTAACTGCCCTCAGGTTGACCCCAACTCATGGAAACCCTGTGGATAAGACATCCCCAATATCCCCTACCCTCCACTGCTATGCTCAGGTCCTGCAAACTCAGACCTATGTCCTCCATGACTGAGTTCATTCATCTGACATGCAGCCTTCCTCTCTTTCTACTACCCTCCACCTTTCCTAGCATTATTGTCTTTTCTAATGAGTCCTGTGCTCTCAGGATATGGCCAATTTATGTTGTAGTATTGGTTTCATTCAGTTACCTGAATGGAAGAAGGTTAAATTGTTGGCATCAATTATCTTGCCAATTGCAATTTGACCCATATGCTCGTGCCAAATTAAGTGAATGGAGCAAATCAACAAATTTTAGAAGAAATACAGTGGACCCTTGTTATACGCTGGGGTTTGGTTCCAAGATCCCCCGTGGATAACAAAATCCGTGTATGCTCAAGTCCCACTAAATATAATGACATAGCAAAATGGTGTCCCTTATAAAAATGGAAAATCAAGGTTTGATATTTGAAATGTATACTTTTTTTGAACATTTTCAAACTGTGGATGCTTGAATCCATGTATAAAAAAATCCTTGTACAGTATAAGAAGGGCCAACTGTACATCATATGGGTGGCCAAGTAGCACTAACATCTTATAGTGCGCTATTCCACTTTCCCTGCTCTGGCTGCCTCCTGTTGCATTCTGAGGTCTGTAATTCAGTGAGGCCTAAGAGCTCTCTTGAACCTCCTTAAACTGAAAATCCCAGAATGCAACAGGAGGCAGCCAGAACAGTTAAAGTGGAATAGCAGTGCAATAAGACGGTAGGGCAGCAATCTCCTAAAACAGGAAGTGGCTCAGATGACTATAGATTTAAGAAAAGAATTTGAGAAAGACCTGCAGGAAGAGCTGAAAGTAACTTTAATGGTGGAATTAAAATAAATAAGAGAATCTTTAAATCAAATTTCTACTGAAATGCAACAAATGAATACAAAACTGACATCTTTGGAAGAAAGAGCTACAAAACTGAGAAAAACTCCTAAAATGATTATTACTGACACACAGAGAGATCTGGATGCAATGTCTTTTTTTGTTGCAGCTCAAAGAAAGCGAGAAAACCTTAAGATTTAGAGGGATTGAAGAATGAAAATATCTGTGACAAGATAGTTGATTCCAGGCTGAGACTCTGGGAAACTGAGTGAAGAAGAGCAAGGAGAAGTGGATAAAATCCACAAAATAGATTATTAGGTTGCAAGACAAAGGAAGATACTACAGATGCCACAGTAAATTTTATGAGATGTAGGGTAAAGGAGGACCTATTATTAGAGCTTTACCGAAATAAGATGTAGATGGATGGGAAAACTATACAGGTTTTTAAAGATATACCAGTCAAAATTCGGGGGGGGGGGGGGATTACAGCTTCTTAACAGATGAGATGTGGAATTCAATTTAGATGGGAAAATTTGGAAAATGTGACCTTTTGTTTTAAACAAAGAAGACTTTTTGTTAACACCCTTTAAAGGGCAAAAGGTTTTCTTTTTAAAAATGGCACAGCCATGGAATCTAACTTGAGTGGAAGAAGAAAGCATGCAGAAAAACAAGAAAGGAAAGAAATTCTAACCACAGTGCAGAAGAGGATGAAGAGGCAGACATTGACAAGGAAACAAGAAAAGGAAAATATAAACATCATCTAGTCAGATGACCAGGAAAAAGACTCTGATGATGTAAAGCTTTGATGGCTAAGTTAAAATGAGTTTCTTGGAATGCGTGAAGTATGAATTCAACCCAAAAGAGGTAAAAGATTTTTAGAAAAGTTTAAATATGGTTTCATCTGTGTTCAAAGGACAAAGATGATAAAAGGGATGAAAATACTTATTAAATATAAAATTAGGGCAATGTTTTGTGGTATCCATGAATAAAAAGAAAAGAGGCATGGTGGTTTATGTAAACAGGAATTTGATTGTAGAAAACTCCTGGGAGATGAAAATGGAAGATATAAGGAGTTGAAATAGTATTACATAGTCTAAAGATTCCCAACAGAAACTATATCATGCTTTTATAAGAATTTAATAGAAAAGTTTTTATATATTTCACATGAAAATTTGATATTTTTTTGTGGGGATGGGAATGGAGTGATACAGCCTCAGATTGCTGTAAGTGTAAAACATATTTTAAAAGAATCAAAGAAAGCTCTCAAATTCCTTTGGAGAAGTAATGGATAATTTTGATTTATACGTTGCCTGGAAATTTAAATATGGTGAAGCTAAAGACTATACTTTTTACTCAGAAAGACACAAATCTTTTTCAAGGATTGCTATTTACATGATATCAAGTTCATTATGTAATAGAATTAAGAGACTGGATATACTGCCTAAGACTTTCCCAATCATAATCTGGTTGCATTGGCACTATCAACAATCAAGAAAATATCCTTTAGTTGGAAGTCAAATTAAATTAAACAAAATTATTAAACAAAAGTGAAGAGAATTTTGGAGAGAATTTTATGTTGAGATAAATGTAAATAACGGAATGGATTGTGATGTAGTATGGTATGCAAGCAAAGTATTTAAGAGAGGATATTTTTAATACAACAAAATACAGAATTTAAAAAATGAAAATCAGAAAGAACAAATTATAGATGCAATTAAAGAAAATGAACTGAAAATAAATCATAGTAAGAAACAAATGATGAGTGAAATAAAACTTTTACAGAAAGAACTTAATCTGATTATAGCAGAAGAAATGGAAAGGAAAATAATTTCACCAAGCAATGACATTTTGAATTGGCAAATAAATGAGGGAGTTGGTTTGAGAAAAGTTAAAGAAAAAAATGTTATTAAAGATACAAAAAAAAAAGGGGGGGTTGTTTCAGATAATGAGCAATTAAGAAAATCTTTCATAAATATTATTCCTCACTGTTTAGAAAACAGCAGACAAAATGAGAAAAAAAATTGGTGAATATTTAAACAATTGAAACTTAATTATGATTTTGGACTTCCAAAACGCTGAACTGAATCTTCATGATAGTTGAAATTGTAGAAGCTATTAAAAATTAAATTGAAATAGGCTCCAGGACCAGATGGCCTGCTGGCTTCTTATGGTAACTGTTCAGAAGATCAGATATTTTTGCAACTACAACAGACGATTTACTCCATATTGGTTTTAGGAAAATCCCAAAATCTTTGAAGACTAGAACTATATCTTTTATACTAGAGGAAGATCAAGATTTGTTGGATCCTAAAAACTATAGGCCTATTTCTTTGTTAAATAATGACCACAGAATGTTTACATCCATTTTGGCAGGAAGAATAAAGATATTACAAGAATTGATCAATGAAGAACAATGTGTTTTTTTTTAACCTAAGAGACAGTTGAGAGAAAATACAAAGTGTGCACTAGATATTTTAGAATACCCAGATAATCATAATGAGAAACAAGGTGCTTCTATATTTCTGGATGCAGAAAAAGCAGCTGACTATATGAACTGGCTGTTTATGATAAAGTGGAGAAGATCGACTCTGACAACAACTTTATTAATTGAATAAAAGCAATATACAAAAATCAAAATACACAAATTCTGATAAATGGATTGTGAGATTCAGAGGTTGTCCACTGTTTTTAGAAGTACTTAATAAAGCTATAAGAGAAGACAAAAGTATTCAGGAAATAAATATCAAATGATATTGTTATAGGGTTGCCATAAGTCAGGACCTCCAAACCAGGACAAATGTAGGACAACATTTTCAAATGTAGGACACATTTTTAAAATGGAGGACACGTGAAAAAATTGATGCTTTTTTAGAAATGTTAATATAAATGCATGTTTCTTAGGCATGATCAATATGGAGGACATTTTGTCATTACTCCTAGACAGATGGCAGAAATGTACTTCCCTTTCTGGCCAAGCCACCCCCCTCCATTCCAAAACACACACGAAGCACATCTGGCCATTTCACTGGGTCCTCATAAGTTGGAAGGGAGCTGAAGGTACACAACAACAACAACAGAGGAGGAAGAAGGGGGAGGAGAAAAATGAATGAGAATGAGAAAGAAGAAAAGGAGGAGAAAGAAGAAAAGTAGGAAAAAGAAGATAAAAATAGGAGGAGGGGAAGAAGAAGAGGAGGAGGAGGAAGAAGAGGAGGAAGAGGGGAAGAAGAGGAGGAGGAGGAGGAAGAGGAAGAAGAGGAGGAAGAAGGAGGAGGAGAAAGAAGGAGGAAGAGGGGAAGAAGAAGAGGAGGAGGAGGAGGAAGAAGGGAAGAAGAGGAGGAAGAAGGAGGAAGAGGGGAAGAAGAGGAGGAGGAAAAAGGAGGAAGAGGGGAAGAAAAACAAGAGGAGGAAGAGGGGAACAGGCAAGGCTCCCTTCCCTTCTCCGGCTTCATGCTGTGGCAGGAGCCGAAGAAGGGAAGGCAGCCTGGCCTCAGTGAAGGTCCCTTCCCTTCTCTGGCTTCATGCTGCAGCCGGAGCCGAAGAAGGGGAGGCAGCCTTGCCTCAGCGAAGGTCCCTTCCCTTCTCTAGCTTCATGCTGCGGCAGGAGCCGAAGAAGGGGAGGCAGCCTGGCCTCAGCAAAGGTCCCTTCCCTTCTCCAGCTTCATGCTGCAGCCGAGGCCGAAGAAGGGGAAGCAGCCTCGCCTCAGCAAAGGTCCTTTCCCTTCTCCGGCTTCATGCTGCGGCAGGAGCCGAAGAAGGAGAGGCAGCCTAGCCATGGCAAGGCTTCCTTCTCCCCCTCGGCTTCATCCCAGGCAGCCGGCAGAGCCGAAGAGGGGAGGGAAGCCCCCCCACCAAAGGAGAGAGGCCTACACAGGCCTCTCTCTTTCCCCCGCCACCGCTGCAGTGCTAAACGCACAGCAAATGGTGGCCCCAAACTCCCCAATGCCCCACAGCCCTGCCCAGGCCTACCTGGGCTCCTCCTCCTCTGGGCCAACCACTGCCCCTTGTGGGCAGTTGGAGACACTGCAGCTTCTCCTATGGAGAAGCCTAGAGAAGGAGGAGCTGTGGACCTTCAGCAAGCACTGCAGAGGCACAGGAGCGCCCGGGCCCCTAGGGGCCCGGGACAAATAGCCAAAGCCGGGACGGGACGCTCCCAGGGCCACAAACCCGGGATTTTCCCTGGTAAAACTGGGATATGGCAACCTTATATTGTTATAAACTCAGAGAATTTGCTGATGACCTGTAATTTTTCTCAAAATCCTTTGGACAAGATTGAGAAGTGAATGAAAAATTTAATGAATTATGGTGAACTTGCTGGATTTAAAATAAATCAAGACAAAAGAGTAATTCATGTTTAAAATGTGAAAAAAGAGCATCAGATCCTGTTAACTGGGATGATGGGTTTAAAGTTTTAAAAAGGTTAGATATTTGATGGTAAATGTTTTAAAATTAACTCCAAATTATTTTGAAATAATTATGCCAAAATCTGGAACAAAGTGAAACAGAATTTGATGAAACTGAGTAAATTGAGGTTGTCATTATTGGGTAGAATATCAGTCCTAAGATGAATGTGTTGCCCAGAAGAATATTTTGAAATTTATAAAAGATAAGAAGATAAGAGTGAGGTTTTAAATTTTACAAAGTAGAGTCTTGGGATTGCCGAATCTAAAAGTATATTTTCTGTCTGTTGTTTAGTTTGGTTAAAAGACTGAGTAATATTACAAAACTAGAAACTATTACAGTTGGAAGGTTTTGATGTACAATTAATTTGGCAAGAGTTTCTTTGGTATGATAAAATCAAGGGAAATGCTAATTTTAATAATTATTATGTTATGTTAGAAAACCTTTGTTAATAAAGAATTTGTTTTAAAATCCCTATATGGACTTCACCATATGAGGCTTTTTATGCAAGAAAAAATAAATAAAATAATAAATGGACTATAGAAAGAAATATTTTAGTATTAGAGAAAGATGAATATAGAATAAAATCTATAGAATAATTTGATCTACAGGAAATAAAGATTCAACAGTATTTGTATAAAAGATTCAATGGTATCTGTAAAAGTTGAGATGGAAGATGAACAAGTAAAGGAGTGTATAGTGAAACGTGTACAAAATATTGGTCATAATACACAAATATATGATATACAAAGGGACCTATGGAAAAATATGTGACAAAAAGAGTTGAAAATTACTTTGTTATGATTTAAAAGATTTTTTTTACAAGACCACGTATTTAACTCCAGAAAAGATGTCCGAGGGGTTGACCATACTAGCAAAAAAAAAAGCAAAGCAGTTTCACTGCCTTTCCAGCTTCAGCTGTTTATATGATGCTCAAGGCCCAAAATGGGGTGAAACTGGTAAGAAGCCATGCTCCAATGTAAAAAAATGTCAGGGTGTTGAAACAGATCACAGCAGTCATGGAGTCAGTCAAAAATAGTCAAAGCAAAAACATATCAACATGGGTAGATACAAACAAGCTTAGCAAAAAATAAACGTAGCACAGCTTCTTGCATATCGGCATACAAATGACAGTATGGATAGCACTACAACGCCACCAGCATGGAGAGCACACATAGCCTAATATGCTCCCAGACTCTAAGCATCTCACGTATGGTATGAATGAAACCAAACCCTAAGTGGTAGAACTTAACACTCCTAGCATAAAAAATGTTTCAAATGATAGTTTAACTGTAACTCTTTCAATCAAACTTGGTTCATACATGTTCATTCTAGAGAAGTTTTTTTTTTAAATGAAGAAATCGAATACATTTCTTCATGATGTACCAAATATAGTTGATAGTTCAGTTCCAAAAACATTTATATGTCCTTCATATTGGTCCCACTAGGTAACAAATCAAGTTTGTGATTATGATCAAGCATATGGAATTGTACAGCATTACAGATAAAGACACTTTAAATTATAAAACATATTGTACAGTGTCTTCTGGAACATTCCCCCCCCCTTTTCCTTACAAGCACCACCACCATCTGAAAAACAGTTACCTAACATTCAAACTACCAACTTTACTCACTGAATTTTGTTATACTGTCATTTTATGGTTGAATCTGTCACATAATTTAAGCATATCTAATGAAACAGAACTGTGATGACATTCAAAAATTCTAGCAGTTGCTTTCTGAAAATACAAAAACCAGGACTTGGTGTTTATGGGTGCTGACAGTAAATTCTGTACCAATATGGAAAGTAATTAAATGAATCAATACTTTTCTAATTTAATTTCTCATTTAAATCTGTAGTAAATACTGTATGCATTCTGTCCCAGACCCAAAAATAACAAGCAGGAGACAAGTTCAAAAGAAATGGAACAGAACATCTAAATAGATAGAGCACAGTATAATTTCCAATTGGGGATTCATTCATAAATATCCAATAAACTGATCTGTGTGTATTTGCTACACATGATACGCACAGGAACTACAATCAAAGACATAGACATTAGTTTGGAAAATCAGTGTCCCAAGGGATGTTGTAACACCTTTGAAACTAACTGAAAAAAAGAAGCTGGTAGCATAAGCTTTCGTAGACTTGAATCTACTTCCTCAGATGTGGGAAATGGATGATCCAGGGAGAACTCTATTTAAGTAGAGTGAGTGTGGGAATAGCAATGGAAATGCAAAATGTGTGATTATAGAGATGAGATGACAAGTTCAGTTTTATGATCACTGGGGGACAACCGAAGGATGTTGTATAAAGCTAAGGATAGCAGATAACCTATAAATGAGTATTGGGATCTAGTGTGGGAGCCAAAAAGAAGGTCTGATGAGATGGCCAAGAGAGCTCCCATGAGTCTGAGGGCTTGTGTTGTAACGCGTGTAGCATACCAGGAAATCAGTCTCTGTTTAACCCTCTATTGATAGACAAGAACTGCACATCATTTTTGTCCTTTGGCTGTGAATTACCACAACTGCTAACACAAATAACACAATATTATGATGCTTTCCAAGTCAACTGCATTGCAACCAGATCTATGTTTCATTACTCTAAGGCTACCCATTTATCCCAAATTGTCAGCTAGATTCTAGTCCTATGAACAGGTCTCCTCTACTAGTGAAGATATCTAAGATCAGTCACAATGGTCTCATCAGTGATACTAATGATACTACAGTAGTACAATACTACAACTCTTATTACAAACAAAAATCTATTAGTGATACTTTTATTGGCCATCTGAAATGCACAATATACTTGTTGCAAGCTTTCGAAGCTCCATGGGCTTCTTCATCAGGCAAGATGTTATAAGCCAAAGGGGGGGGGGGAACAAAGTATATTGTGCATTTCGGTTTTCCAATAAAAGTATCACTGATGGATTTTTGTTTGTATTTGTTAAATGGCCAACACAGCTACTCCTGAATGTTTTCTATAACAACTCTCATTGTTTTATTGGGAGCTGAATTTCTAGCTCCTGTGCTGATACAGTTGCATTTCTTAGCAGTACATGATGCACCAGCCTCATGTGAAACTCTTGTGTCATACAGAAGAGGGAAAGCATTAGTATTAAATAATCAGCAGCACAGGTTTTGTCTGGGAGTGTTGAATCCCTCTTGCTTTAGTGACCATCATGAGAAAAAGTCAAGAACACTACCTCTAATATATCTTGACAGGGCTAAAGCTGGCCATGTTTTGCTCAGTTTGTGAGCTACTCCTAGGTTGCATCTACACTGTATAAATAATGCAGTTTGACATCTCTTTAACTGCCATCCTACAGAATCATGGGATTTTTAGTTTTGTGAGGCACCAGCACTCTTTGGCAGAGACGGCTAAAGACCTTGTAAAATTACAAATCCCAAGATTCCATTAGACAGAGCTGCAGCACTTAAAGTGGTGTCAAACTGCATTATTTTTACAGTGTAGATACACCCCTAGACATAGGGCAGAATCTGGTTTATGCATACGGCTGAATGAAGTCTTTCCTTAGCAAGACTGAGAGGGACATGATTTTCAGAGATCTGCCTCAATGTTTTTTGTGCATAAAAATATAATGAATAACTAGAAAAAGTACCCAAACACACACACACACCATGAAAACATGTACAAAAACTCTCATAATCTCAACCAGGGGCAAGAAACTTTTTGAAATGTATCATTATTTCATGCAACAGAATAAGCAAATATTTACCTCCTTGCCAGTATTATTCAAAGACATGTCTATGTCAGTCTATTTCTGTACAAAAAGATAGGAAGGAATCCTGTATCACTGTTGAGATTGGGGGGAAAAGAATATCTAGCATAAGCTTTTCTGAACTTTAGCCCATGTGGATTGCATCTGAAGAAGCAGACTAGAGTCTCTGAAAGCATATGCTAGAAATTTCTTTTTCTCAGTCTCAAAGATGCTACAGGACTCCTTTGTAGCTTTTTATTCTTAATAGTAGCTGGTGAAAACATCCCAGAGTGAGACTCTGCACAGCCACTGGTCAAAGACAATCCGGAACCTACATAGGAACCAAACCATAGGTTGATCCATATGGCCTGACTCAGTATAACGAATATGCATATGTTGAACATGCCAGGTTTGGAGGAGGGGACGGTACTGTCATCCCGAAGCATGTTATCAGTAATTTGATCCTCAGAAATCCTCTTTACTGTTTTTCCTTTGTTGCTTAACAAGGATATTTAAGGAGGACTTCAGTAGTTTGGGGGGGGGGGGGGAGACCAAGGAGACAAATGCTAATCTTTAATGGACGAGTTCAATCTCAGAAATTACTTTTTTAAAAAATCAATCCCCACAGTGCATGGATTTTGCTTGCTAGCTTCCCTAATGCATTGGAGCTTTGTTTGGGCATTTTGTAAAGCTTGCAATCAGCTTTTGGTCTGTTTTGTACTTGTAAACAACATTGCTTTTAACTAATTGGGTCATTGCTCAGATCACTGCTTCACTGAGCATAGTTGGGGGCTCAAATAGAGAACCCAGAGGACATTGTGTTAAATCTCCAGTCAGCCATGGATTCCCTGGGCAGACTTGATCCGGCTGAATATGATGAGAAAGAACTCAAAAGAAATGCTCCAAACTGCAATCCAAACAGGACGACGTACCTGATGGGGCAACAATGACAAGCTTCTTTCTTGAAAACAGAAAGATTCTACAAGCTTTTTGCGTCTCGTGATTGAAATAACCAATTGGTCAAAAAAATAATTATTTCAATAAACCACAGTATCAGTAACAGTTTTGTTTTTTTAAATAGTTTTCGATGTGTGCTTAAAATGTTGTATTTCATCTATCACCAAAAAATATAAAAATCAAATGTGAATTTATGGAAACATGAGGAAGTTTTGAATGTGTGTATGTGTGCATGCACATTGTATATAGATACCTCAGAGATTAAGGCATATTTTAGAATTCCACTGTGAATCAGTCCATTTTATTTTAGGCTCTTCTTTTAAAAGCTCAGAACTGTTTGCATCTAGTTTTCAGATCGATGTCTGGGCCTAATAACATGAAGCTTTACACTTCCAAGGGTTCTTAAACTACCACTGTAAATGAATACTAATTAAAACAATAGAAGTAACATTTTAACAAAGGCTGTTTTTTTTAAATGCACAGATGTCTTTCAAGGTAAATTCCTTAACATAACAATATATGCACAGAGATATTGAACAGCTAGGATTGCTTGTTCAGTATTGTCCAAGGCCCTGAGGTGTCTGGGCTGAGGTCTAGAAACAGGCCCTTGATGTTAGTTAAGCTTTGTGCATTAAATATCAACTGTTCTGTCATTTAAAACGGGGGAGGGGGGAGACATACTTTCCTGTTTGGAAATTAAGATAGAAATCTTAGCTAAAGGGGCTGTTCCCAGATCAAGGTGAAATAAGGGGATCATTTCCCACATACTTATGGGAGACAGGATAAGGAACATTGACTCTATTATTTCTAGCCAGAAGGTGGATGCAGAGCAGAACAGAGGATGATCTCTGGTACCACAATGACTGGGAAGGAAGGAGGAATATAACAAGGTGCACCTATACTATAGAAATAATGCAGTGTGACACCATCCTACATAATCCTGGGATTTGTAGTTTTATGTAGCACCAGTCCTCTTAGGCAGAGAAGGCTAAAGACCTTGTAAAACTACAAATCCCAGGATTCCACAGGATGGAGCTACAGTGTTAATGTGGTGTCAAATTGCATTTTTTCTACAGTGTAGATGCACCCTAAGTTAATTCACAGACTGTCTCCCCCAAGAGTCTATGCAAGTTGCAGCAAGAAATTAATTAAGCCTTAGAAACTGTGGTTAGTTACTACTCTAATAGCTGACCTAGACATTTGCACCCAGACCTTTCTATTTGCCTGGAAATGAACCCACCAAAAGTGGAGAAGTGGAATTGACCCCTGAATTCTCAAGGACAGGCAACCCTTTGCACATCATACACAATTCATTTGTGGGTTAATACAAGATTGTTTGGGCTTGGATCCTTACATTGAAGAAGTCCCAAATAAGGCTGGTCATAGTTGTGTCCAGTGGGCTGCATGAAGTCCCCCCTCCCTTTTTTTACCCACACATACACCCAGAACATGCCCAAAGCCACTGGACAACCTCACTACACACTTTTAAAAATATATCAGATTCAAAATTGCCTGACAATCACCAAAACGGTGGTTAAAATGCACCAAAAATTTCAGTTTGATATTATTTACCATCCATAACATAGCTCTATGGAATTCTGGGATTTGAAATTTTGTAAAATATTTATCCTTCTCTGTCAGACAGTTCTAGTACCACAGCAAGCTACAAATCCCAAGAGGAATGAGTAATGGCAGTTAAAGCAATGTCAAACCGCATTACTTCTGCAGTACAGATGCAGCCTCAGTGAGGATGAGTACACTAAAATATAAATACATAGTGTAACTTTTTTTTTAAAAAAACTACCTTTATCAGAAATAAAGATAGCGAAATATACTTGTCAGGAAATGACATTGGTGTGGCCCCTAGGGGGAGCTGTTGTGCAGATAATTTGGAGCTCCAGTGGCAGCTAATGTGTCAGCATTCAAAAAGGGCATCATCGGAATGTTGATGCAACTGTCAACTGTCAGTTCTCAACTGTCACTGAGAGAGAGAGAGACAGTTGGTGCCTGAGAGTGGGCTATGTCTGTTACTGAGAGGCAGTGAGATGGTTGTGTGTTAATGTGGCTGCCTCAGAGGTTGTGTTATTGTTGGTTGGTGTAAATAGTGTGTATTAGAGACGGATGTCCAATACACTGTGTATATCTATGTTATAAATACTGCAAAGGAAGATTAAAGCCCTCGTTTAGAGTGAAGACTTGTAAGAGTCATAGGCGGGTTATAGACCGCCATTTCGGACGTCCTCAGGACGTCCCATTTTAAAAAAGGGGTGTCTCTTCTAGACGCCCCTTTCCCTATCACAGACTCAGTCCGTGACAAATGGCAGCGGCCGTTCCACACGGCCGCCGCCATGTTTACATCTTGGACGCATAGTGTCCAGATGGGTCGCGGCGGTTATGACGTCGCGGGTGCGCCATGGGCGCCTCGCGATGTCATAACGGCGCCGCAGGAAGAAGCTCCATTTTGGAGCTTCTTTTTTGCTCCACGAGGGAGTCGCGCGGTTTGTATGCTGCGACTCCCTCGCAGAGCAAAGAGCAGCGGCGGTCTGTAAAACGCCATTATTAGTTGAAGACATCTTCACAGATTCCTTCTTCTTGGCGTCCTGTCGACGTGGTTGAACTCTGCAGGTGGTCGTGGTGGACACTGCGCATCATTTCCATACGCCCCAACAAGGGTTATGGGCGCAGCACATGAGCCACAACAATACTCACGTCAGATTCAGGCTAAATGCTAACCTTCAACAATTATCTTTGCAAATAATTTTGCTTCTTATCCATAATGGTTTTTAAATATTCTTTAAAATTCATCCCCCTCGTCTGCATTTGTCTGAAACACGTCTCAAAAATGTTATCATGTCTTAAGCATGATAAATGCAATCTTATATGAATCTATTCAGATGTAAGCGCCTGTGAGTTCGCTGGGGCTTAATTTCAAGTAAATATAGGATTGTAGCCTCGATTCTTAAGAATTATACTTTCCAATCTGAGGCTGTTATCTTGTGTAACCTTACATATTTCTTGAAAATGGGGGTTTACATATCCATTCTATTTGTTGACTGATAAATTTAGTTTTATCCCACTTATTTGATTTTAAAAATAAGCAACTTGGGTAGATATCAAGGCCATTGCAATCAACAGGATATACACAAACGTAATTGTGTGCTGTCTTGGAGATAACACGTTTAAAAATATCTGCAACTTGACATGTTTATACCAAGAGAAATCAAGAATAAAAGCACTGTGTTAATAATTTCATTACAATAAATATTTTGGCCCTTGGTAATTAGGCAGCCAGCATGGTTTGAGTGTTGAACTATGATTCTTGGAGACCAGAGTTCGAATCCGCACTGAGTCATAAAATCTACTGGGTGACTTTGGACAACTCACACCCTCTCAGCCTAAGAGGATGGCAATGGCAAACCTCCTCTGAAGAAAATTGTCAAGAAAACAGCAAAACAACAACCATTGTGATAGGATGGCCTGAGGGTCACCATAAGTCAGAAATGACCTGAAGGCACACAACAGCAACAGCAAAACAACAACCATTGGTAGTTGCACAATCCAAGCGAATTGTTCTTCATTCTGTCTTTAAAAGAAAAATGTGTGCTTTATAAAGATGGACAGGTGAAGAGTGTATGGGTGCTTACATATGCGGGGGTATGTGTACTATGAGTGTGTGATTGCTGACATGTTTGTCCCTAATTTAGGTCTAGAGCTCTTCCAGATACATCTTAAAAGTGTGAGTTCTCACAATATAAGACTTTGGGTTTGGCTGGCTTTTTCCAGTTTTTGACACCATCTTTTTGGCTCTGCACTATGGCTGCATCCACACTTTAGAAATAATCCAGTTTGACACTACTTCAACTGCCATGGCTCCATGCTATGGAAATCTGGGAAATGTAGTTTTGTGAGATATTTAGCCTTCTCTGTCAGAGAACTCTAATGCCACAACAATCTACAATTCCCAGAATTCTATAGCACTGAGCCATGGCAGTTAAAGTGGTGTTAAACTGGATTATTTCTGCAGTTCGGATGCAGCCTAAGACTCTTTCAAAGGTTTTGTAAAATAGGGATGTGGTTTGCTGAGGTAGTCCTATGGTTTGAAAGGAAAATTATCCTTTCTCTCTCAGGTTTTTGTTTTGCTTTGTTTTGTTTTTAAATAGCACTACAGTGCACATGTACTATTTCTCTACAGATGGACTGCTGCACCATAACAGTGCTTCTCGGGTAC
Organism: Sceloporus undulatus; assembly: GCF_019175285.1. Lineage (NCBI taxonomy): Eukaryota > Metazoa > Chordata > Lepidosauria > Squamata > Phrynosomatidae > Sceloporus > Sceloporus undulatus. Next base: position 256,280,567 of record NC_056523.1, read on the forward strand.
TAGGGGACCAGCAATTTTTTCCCCCTCAGTGTGCTAGAGACCAATACTATATTTGTGCCCATAGAAGCTCTCCAGAGACCAGCAGCTTGAGAAACCGACATCAGTCTATAGACCACCACATTGAGTAGCTCTGCACTATAGAACTATGACTCTAAAAACAAAGGGGGGAAAAAAGGAAGAGAAGAAGATACATTTTTCTTCTGGTGGTTTTGAAATTAAAAAGAAACCCACTCAAGGGTGGGAATAAAATGTTGCTGCCGATGCTGGAAATTGCCACAAAATAGTCAGGGATCACAAAAAAAAAAGTTATTTGAATATTTAAAAGAAATAAACATGAGTACAACAGCAGCAATTATGGCAACCTCCAAACACATTTGCTCTGTTTGAAAAAGACCCCTCATTCATAGCTGACTAGTCATACATGTCCCCTGAAATTCATGATATGTACACTCCATTTCATCATAAGACACATCACTTTAGTGGATCTGGATGAACATTCCTGATGTCGGCAAAGATGTACATCCACATTGATATCAGGCATGTGTGTTGAATATTTTTCTACATTCTCTTACATCGTGGGAAGTAGTATCCTTGCATTGCAAAAAACATTCTAGGTGCCTGAAAGAAAATACTGGAATGGGCCTTATTTAAAATTCCAGTTACTGTAAAACTATTGGGAACAGGAGTAAAAAACATTTGTCGCAAATGTTTATTTGCTTCCAACTCACCCTTCTTGGCTAATATTAAAACTGATCAGTAGCAGACAATGGAAAACTAGGAATCAGGTAAGAACATCACATTCTCTCTTTCTCTACTCTCATGAAATATACGACCAGAAACAAATTAAAAACACTGGAAATTGTCATAAGCTGATACGAGGCCTATTCCTCTTTGTGTTGAATAGCTGTGGCAAGAGAACATCACCATCAAGGAGGAATCTCAATAGCCCTGACGCAATTCACATAACCAGTCAAATGAAGTCAAGGAAAGTGCAGCCCATCACTTCCTACCATTAATATCAAGGAAACCAACAATGTATTGTCATACAACCTTCTTGATATGTTTATACCTCTTTCCTTGAAAACAGAGAACATAAAGTTCTCTCTGTTTTTGACAATTTTCCCTCACATATCCCACAATGAATATTTTCATAAAATCACAGAATCTTAGAGTTGGAAGGGACCACAAAGGCCACCTAGTCTAAACCGCTGCCATGCAGGAATACACAACTAAAGCACTCCTGAAAGGTAGCCATCCAACCTCAGTTTAAAGACCTCCAGAGAAGAAAAGTACAGCTTGCTGTGTGACGCAGTCTATTTCCACTGTAGAACAGTTCTTACAGTGCAGAACCTCTTCCTTATGTTTAGGTGGACTCTCTTTTCTTGTAATTTGCATTTGTCTAGGGTTTTGCAGAGGGAAAATAACATCACAGTCCAGTATTTAATTCCATGTAGTGCACCTCTGTGATAAATTTAAAAAGCAAACAAACAGGAAAATATAATCAAAACAGATAGTATCTTTTAGATTTTTAAGGTACTGTGATTGTGTCCATTTTCCATGGTAGATTAGGGTGAGTGGGGCATCATGAAAGCTTATTTCACTGTGATGTAATGTCAGATTGCGTTCTTCTCTTTCCAGTCACTGGAAAGAATTGACCATTTTCTGGGCAGAATTTTCGTTCCTATAAACAGATACAATTTACTGTATATAACATATATTAACTATAAGCTACTTTATTCTTTTATCACTTGTAAAATTATAGCAGTTTTAGTGGTGAATAATGGACTGGCATGATATTGGATGGTACTGACATGATGAACACGCAGCAAGATATAACAGTCTAGCATAGTTCAAGATGCCCTAATATTCTGTATTGCCATGACATTTCTACCCTTTTGGTGTATATTGTCTATGAATTGTTTTGACATTTTGATTGGGCATCACATTTAAAATATTAAAAAATTATCCTATTTTTTAAAAATGAGAATTACCATTTCTGCTCTTGTGTTGCAAATTTTGTAGTTATCACATTTAGAGAGAAAATTTCAGAAATATGGAACGAAGAGAACATATGACTTTAGAATTATTTTTAATTAGGTGTTCATAATTAGTAGAGAAACAGAATAAAGACTTATACTATATAAAGTCCATCCACTTCCACATCTGTTAACTAGCCAGTGCACTGTGCTCTCAATAGGTCATTGTTACATGGCTTAACCATTGATAAACTGTTCATATATCATTGGAATGTGTAATTTCCTTCATATTGTTAATACCGAATGGGTCACATACCAGTCACTAATGCTCTTGTATTCGTGTTGTGTTCTTTGCCTATAGCACTGCCCCTTTTCAAGTACTCAAGAACCTAACAGCTAAATGTCAGTATGCATATTAGGAATCTAAAATAACCATAGATAAGGGAGGGGGGAATGTTATCTCAACAAAAGCACTATTTTTTTCCTACTAGCAATAGCATTTGAATCAAGAAATACACACATTGGTCATGTTTTTGTAGTCAAGATGAATGTTTTGAGCAAGATTTTCTTGAGCAGAAAATTAATAAAACAGTTACAAAGAACAGCTACACTAAAGATGAATATAAAATTACACACTTTTTATTTTCAAATAGCACATAACTTGTTCTGAAACAAGCATTGATGATGATCTTACTTCATTTTACATGCCATCGTCAGTTTGATTCTTGAGGAGGATCATAGCCCTCATTTAAATATGATTCTTAACTAAGCCACTTGTTGTATCTACCATGATTAAACAATCACCACGTCCTCCATACCGGTTAAAAGCACACTATTAAAACATATTTAACAAGATAGTTGAAATAAAATTATAGTCATGGAATTTCAACTAAAGGAAGGTTAAAGGTATGCACAATATAGCAGTGCTTAGAATGCCGTGAATTTTTGTTTAAAATCAAGAACGTTTTGTATAAAATAAAATAAAAATTCTTCTGCTTAATCCTTCGTGGTACAGCACATTAATGTTTCTTAGTTAGGGGACTAAGAATGTATATGTTCCCAGTGTTAATTCTTCAGTTGATTAGCTTAGTACACACTGAAATCTCTCATTGCAACAAAAGAAGCCATCAACCACACCTTAAAGCCTTACATTCTACCTGGTCAGAATGTATCTGAAGAACACTGAAATATTCACTCAGTTAACATTTCACTGAAAGAACATTGAACACTGGTGTATTTCTAACCATAGTGTGCTACAGATACACCAGGGGCTGTTTTTGGTATTTTGGGAGGGGGATTGCTGTGCACCTAAACTATCAGTACTGAGAAAAAGAAATGCTGTTAAAGTGGCTGAAAGCCTGTTATGTAAAACAAGACTGCATTTGTCTGTATCGCTTTGGGGGGAGAAAAGACTCATGTTTGCAAAATAAGACACATTCTGAAAGTTGTGGGTTTCCACAAATCCCCAGTGTATGAACACACTGTCAAAACATGCAAATCAAACACACACACACACACGAGGTTTATATTAATCATAAAAGTGTCAGAATGACCACATCTATAACAAGGTAAATTAAATACATTAGAAATCAATATGTACAATATACTTGTACTGTTTTGAGAAAGGAGAAAAACCAAAAGACCTTTGTTTTAAAAACATTCCTTTCCCACCGGTTTAAATCCTTCTAACTGCCAGCAAATCAGCAGGCATGTTTCCATAATTAAAACAAATTAACATGGATTTCTGACAATGTCTTTCTGCACTTAACAGTCTTTACAAGACTTTCAGAAATGAAACGTCAAATAGAAATCTTTCCAGCCTATCCAGCCAGCTGTTGAAACAAGAAAACATACATATATGATATATTCCCCCCCACTGATTAGAAGAAGAGAGTAGAAGGAAAGCCGACCAACCTTCACAATGTACGTCACTCCTGGTCCCAGGATCTTCTCATTTGAATGCAGCCACCCTTGGGAGGCTTTGCTGGCAATGCTGCTGCTACCTTGATTCCAGTCTTCTCCTCCCAAGTGCATTTCCTCTGACCATGTTTTTTTCCCTGTACTCATGTTGCTCTTGTCCTGCTGAGAAGACGGAGTGGCAGAGACAAGGTTACATGAGTTGTCTGAAGCCTCTGCTGCTGAGCTACCCTGCAACTTGGAGACAGCAAGCTCCTTCACTGCAGAGGAGAGGTTCTTGATGCCCAAAAGGCTGCCTGTATGGGAGAGTTTCAAGTGGGACACTTTATGCATAAGAGTGCACAAGGTGGTGGATCCATCTTGGTCCTTCTGGAGAATCTCAGGTGAGGCCAGATATGGTGATGGCGTCGGAGTTGTATCAATTGATGAGACCTTGCTGTTCATGGACAAATTGTGGAAAAGATCATCCACCGATGTCACCGAATCATTCCTGAAGCGGTTATACTTGGTGCGTTGAAGCATGCCCTTCTATCTGGAACCTTGCATATGTTCTGTCAAACCAGAGATTTCCTGGGCTAACATAGCAGATAATTCAGAATATCAAAGGTCAACATTAAACACTTACTTATAGGGGAGCAGGTTGGTTTTTAAAACCAAATTTTAAAGAGATTTTGCTTGAGGTTCCATGATGAGGCTACGTGAAGCGATAGTTTTCTGTGCAAGAGAAAGATTCCATTCCTGCTCAGAGCAGCCAAGTCTCTCACAGCAAAAGCATGACTCACACAAATGAGAAGGACCCTTTTCAACAAAAGGCTCAGTGAACGCTGCAAATCACTTCCTGTAGGGAAAAAAATCCACCCACTTACAGCACACCACCACCAATCAATTCTCAAATTTCCCTTTCCTATCTTAAATAGGCATGTTGTCCTCAGATTTCCTTCCTATTCCCTACACACCTTGCTTTGGAACCATAAGTGAATGCCTGCAATGGCTCTAAGTAACTGCGTTAACTTTTTTTTTTGGCCATCCCAGCTATTTCTATCCTATTCCTATCACTCTATAAACTGTGCCGTGATTAGAAAGGAATACTGTACCAAACATAAAGCCCGAGAAACTTCAGCTTACAAATACCTGAAAAGGCTTCCAGACAACCAAACTACGCAGTAGCATTCTACATTCAATGTCAGGTGAGAAAACTGAACAGTAATGAATCTGGGAGATTTCTTTCAGGAAAGCCAGGCATCCTTAAAAACTATGTTTTTCCTTTCCTAGTTCTTGCCTATAGAAACACCACACCACAGTTTTAGGTTTGTTTGTTACATTACAACCTGGTTTTGCTTTTTCTACTGCCAAAGTAAGTTCATTACAAATTCACATGAAAAGGGTAGGACTGAAATATATATATATATATTCAAAAAATACATGTGGCAATGGCTAGAGTCTTATGAAACAAGGTACCCTTGTCTCCAAAAACCCACATCAAAAGAGATCTCCATTTTATTTCTCTATACTCAATTTAAATATGGAAACCTAATTCCAGAGGAGTGTTTAGAAGTACTTAAGGCAACGTAGCAATGCCTCACTTTCCAAAATAAGAATAAATCCACAGATACTTCAGTTCACAATGATCATAAAGTACACCTAAAACTGCTGAATGGAAGAGGTAATAACTAATATACCAACAATAAAATAAAAACATAGTCCACCTGTTTCTTGTAAGCATGCACAATTTAACATCAGCAAAGAAATCCAGTTCTAATGAAACACGAAATGAGTGAGCTCTATTTATAGAGTGCAGGAGCTGAATAACTATGCTGTGAAAAGACAGATTCAGAATAATGGCACAACTTCTTCTTCTCTTTTTACAAAGCAAAGAAATTAAAACCGCAACATACAAGGCAATTAATTATCCAGAGCATATTCCACACTTCTCCCCCTACTAAAAGCTGAAGTACATAAATAACAATCACACAGCTGTATCTTTCAATGCAGGTATCTAACAAGAAGAAGTGATGACATGGAAATGAAAGCAGCACCTCTGATCCCAGTGGTGATGAATGAAAATGTCCTATTCATTGTAAAAAAAATAAAATAAAAGGGAAAAAAAGGCAGGTCTCTAGTGATCTGCAGAATAGGCTTTCATCACACTGCAAACCTGCTAACAGCATCCACACTGCATTCATTTTTTCCCTTCCTCCTGCTACCCTAGCAACAGCAAATATACACAGTATAGATCATTTCTGGTCTTGTGTTCATCAACAAGCCGAAATCTCTGCCATTCAGAAATTATTTCCTTCATTAGAAGCAGAGGGGGAGAAAAAACGAGAAAATGTGAATGGAATTGTGCCTATCTGAATGAAAGAGCTGGCCAGCATACCAGCATTTCTGTGAATGAAGCAGGGCCTTGCAGCCTCTGCCAGGCAATCCCTTGGATGCTAACTATCTGAACCAATAAGATGCAGCCTGGATGACTCATTCAACAAAGGCTTGCTAAATAGTGGGAGATCCCAATTCACACATAGGGAGGATTTTTCTACCTAGATGACCCCCAAAGAGAAACTCCTGCTCTCCAAACCATTTAATGCAAACTACACCTGTTCTCCTTTCAGGAGGTATTTCTGAATTTTATTTTATTTTATTTAAGGATGAGTTTGAGCTGTTTGAGTGATAACTGAGAGCATCACCCCCACCAAAGGCCTTGAGTTGGTTCAGACATAGTGAGGAAGGAAACGTGATCCTATGTACCTTGGCGCCTATGAATTAACATCCTCGGGTACATTGGAAAAAAGCCAGGCTTCCCTTTATAGCATCACTCCTATGCGGAAAGGATTTTTTTTAGTTTAAGAAAAAAAAATAGAAATGTGGAGACAGGATGAGGACACATAATCAACATTTATAAAACGATTAGCAAAGGTGCACAGCATCCCCCAGGTTCAAAAGCAGATATCCCACCACATTGCTATTTCTGCATTTATATATACACACACAAACACATACACACAAGACTCCTTGGTCTTTCTCATCTTTCATCTGAAACTGTAAAGCCTGTACCAACTTTGTATTGATTAGTAGTAACCCTTTACTTTTTGCATTTTCCTCTGTTTGTTTGTTGACTTTCCACCAACCTGGGACCCAAGACAGTTCACAACATAGATTAAAACAAAGTACAGGTTGAGTCTCCCTTATCTGAAATGCTTGGGATCAGAAGTGATTTGATTTTTTTTTTTTGAAGGGGGTGGGATTTTGGAATATGTGGGTTGGCATATACAGTTTGTGTATTATTATTATTATTATTATTATTATTATTATTATTATTATTATTATTAT
>NC_056523.1:256287796-256296426 GCF_019175285.1 Sceloporus undulatus
AATATTGTATTTATACCCTGCTCTTTAGGAAGGCCCTCAGAGTGGCTTACAAATTGTTAATTAGACAGAGTTCTGCTCTGGTGCTGCAACAAACTACAGTTCCCAGAATTCCATAGAATGGAGACAGGGCTGTTAATGTGGTGTCAACCTGGATTGTTTCTGCAGTGTGGATGCAGCCTAGTGTGTTCACCAGACATGGGACAGAGGGAGACTCCCCTCACAAAAAGAAATGTTTTAAAACTCAGTCAGGCTCATATAGGCTTGTTACAGACAGCCAAAATAAAGCTGCTTTGAGTCACAGTGGAGGTATGGTATTTCAATGATGCATGCATCCTAAGAGTCTGGAAGCTGCACCAAAGCTGCACTCCAGTCCTTAGGACTGGAGAGTGGCTTTGGTGCGGCTTCTGGACTCTTAGGACGCATGCATCATTTAAACAGCATACCTGCAAAGTGACTCAAAGCAGCTTTATTTTGGCCTGTCTGTATCAGGCCATAGAGAGGTATCATAGTTTGAACATAAGCCATATAGGGAGGGCTTTATAGGTCTAGAACTTTGATATAGGGAGATATCATCTTTCAGATAGTTTGGACATAAGCCATATAGGGCTTAATAAGTCCAGAACTTTGAATTGTGCCTGGAGACATACCAGTAGCAAGTGAAGCTGTTGCAAGAAAGGAATTATATGTTCCCTATAACCATCACTGGTCAATAGTCTGATCACAGCATTTTTAGATTGTTGAAGTTTCCAAACAGTATCCAAAGGCAGCCCAATGTAGAGGAATTACAGTAATCCTAATGAGATACAATCAAGGTATGTAGTGCTCAGCTCTAGTATTCTTCAGAGCTGGAGAGAAGTAATACTCAGTTCCCATTCTAGCTCCCTGGTCTTGTTCCTAAAGTTTGGATATGCCCTTCACTTTCCTGTTTATGAAATGACTATTCATTCATGTGGGTGGGTATACACATCTTTGAGTCATTTGTTGTCTTATCATGATCTCATGAATTTCATAGGGTTTCTTAAACAAGAAATACTCAAGAGGTGCTTTTGCTAGTTCTTCTGAAATATAGACTGTAGCACATAGTATTCCTTGGAGGTTTCCCATCCAATTGCTAATTGGGTGGAATAAAACCCACTGTCTGGAGCAAACTTTTACTCACACATTATAGTACTGGGTGTTCTCTCCTCACTATTGGGGATATAGTAGATTTAATAATGAGGATTTCACTTGTTTTAAACAAAAAAATTGATACATTTGATGGTCAGGATGTCTGTCAAACCTTTGTCATTCAGTGAAATGGTTAGCTTGCCTATATTCAGTTTCCTGGCAAGTGTCATTATAACACAAACCTATCACTGACTCTCTGCACAGTGGGGAAAATTTAATTCAGCTATTCAGTTTTGGTTACCTGTTAAAAACCCACATCTCTCCATTATGTTGAGAGAGCGAGAGAGCACACTTCTTTGTTCAATATGTTATGCAAACCTAACTTCAATGGTGATTCCCAGATACAATACAGAGACTGAATCAATGAGAAGTTGATAAGAGAACATTTACACCAGTTTTGTTGATTCAATAGATCTATTCAACACACAACAACAACAGTTGGGGACTTCTGATTTTTCAATACCTAAAATTTTAAACAAAAAGAGCAAACCTAAACTGTTAATAACTGTGAGATTATTCTTTCTTTCCAGCAAGGTGTAGCATGTTTCCTCTCTCATGCATACACAGCCATTTGGATTTCCAAAGGCTCATTCAATGAAACCAGAGCCACCCTCAGTGTGTGGGGAAATAGGTTCTGCCTATGGATGTTGAGAAAACAAATCCATGAGTATGGCCCACAGCATTCAGGATCCCACACTAGACTTTTAGTCTACTCTTGAAAAGTGAGAAGAATATGCACTTGTGCTATCGTTACAGAAAGAGGCGTTTAGAGAATAGCAATACAGTTTTTGGCTATTCTTGTTCTGCCAATTGAGGTTTTGATAGTTCAATTTTTGAAAAAATCTTGCAACCTCTTCTTTATATGCACTGTTTCCATGGCAATTGTGTTGCTAAGGATGGGCCCAATAAGCACATTACAGCCTTATCTGCATTTGGAAGTCATTCCTGTAAAAAGACAGATTGGCAGTAATAGCAGTGGCAAAATAAAAGTGTTAAAACTCTCACATCTGACTCTGTGAGCATCAGCCACGGCATGCAAGAAGTCTTGCTGAGGTTCATCTCCTGGCTGGGAGAGGAACCATTGCTCATCTGATGATAAACGCCCACATTCCATAACAATTCTGGGCGCATGAGAACAGCTTTGGATGTTATGTGGATACTCCAACACAGGAAGCATTCTCAACTGTGCTTCCTCTTTCTATGCTTCGTAGGAATTACCAGTACTACATGTGGATTTAGATAAGAATAACAGCCATAAAAAAACTCCTTTAGTGATATTTATTGCACAGCAATGCCTCTGATCCATAGCTAATGTGTCTCCAAAGTGTGGTTAGGGCATCCCTTTTCATTGACAAGGAAAACCTGTCAATAACTTCTCAATTGCTTCCTCAGGTTTGAAATGTCGCTGCTGGGGCAGTTGTAATATTGGCAGTCAAGTGGTCTCAGCATCTTTTACTCTCCCCCAGCCCCTCTTACCTCATTATTCCCAAGCAAGCTGGTTCCTTTATTTATTATTTCTATTTCTTTTCTTTTTTTTAAAAAAAAAAATTAAATCTCTGGCAGATCTACAGAATTGCATGATAAAGTGAAAATAAAAATTAAAATTAAAAAAACGAAAGGTGTGCTGGCTATGGCATAGGGCAGGGAGGTAGGTTAAGTGTGGAAGAGAGAATGATGGCTGAAGCAGTCCCAGTCATATGATTTAGCCCAAACTAAGAAAGCCGCATGAAAGACAGAATGTTTCAATCTTAAAATTAGAAAAGGTTTGTGTACATGTACTGGTTGACTGATGTTTGTTTAATTGACCAGTTACGTCCATATATCCCTTTTCTGTGAAGGTATTCAAGACAATTTACATTTTAAAACTTTGCAATAAAATAGATCAGATATATTAATGGATGCTGGGGATGACAATCACTTAGATGTAGAGTTGCCATAATTGTCCACTAAAACCTGGGACAAAATGTAGGACAAAATCTAGACCAAACTGTAGGACAACTGCAGGACAAAACTCAGCCCAAAATGTAGGACATTTAAGATCCTACATTTTTCTTAAATGACCTACATTTTGGGCTGAGTTTTATCCTGCAGTTGTTCTACAGTTTGGTCTAGATTTTGTCCTACATTTTGTCCGAGGTTTTAGTGGACAATTATGGCAACCCTACTGAGTTAGATATGAATCATAATGTTAGTTTCAACTAGTGTAGATCCATTGGATTAATGGTATTTATCAGTGTGTTGGCACATTATGCAATAATTGATTCAGTGACTCTGCTCAGTGGGATGCGTGTAATCTGTGTCATCATGTCTACATGGAAAGCCCAGATTCAGAAGCAATATGCTACTGGATCTCATTGGCTAAGAAGCAGTACAACTGTCACTATAAGTGGTTTCTTTAGAGGTTTGCAGCAGGCCTGGGAACTGTCAGCCCTTCAGCTGTTGAGGAATTGCAGTACCCAGCATTCTTCATAATGGGCTATACTGGCTAGTGATGATGAGATTTACAGCCCAACAATATGTGACGAGTCACATGATTCTCACCCTCAGCTTTCCAGGAAAGATCAGTCCGATCTGCATTGCACAAATAATGCAGTTTGACACTCCTTTAAATGTCATGATTCTATCCTATGGAATCCTGGGATTTGTAATTTGTTGTGGCACCAGATCTCTCTGCCAGAGAAGGCTAACTATCTCACAAAACTACAAATCCCAGGATTCCATAGCATTGGGCCATGTCAGTTAAAGTGGTGTCAAACTGCATTATTTCTGCAGTGTAGATTGGTCAATCAATTTGGCCAGTTTAAGGCATGCTAGATTACACAGATTTATAGCATGATCCAGCAGTATTATTCTTACATGAGCAGTGAAGCTGGAGGGGAGGGGGTTTCCTCAGGGGCTTTTCCAAGATTTTGGAACTCCCTTCACAAATGTGAATCCCTTCTGTCAGCAGGCAAAAGCCTTTGGATTTCAGGTGGGCTTTTGTCAGTTGACTGGCTGCAAAGAAAGCAACTTTTAACAGGTGGGCACCTATTGGTGTGTTTTTAAATGGGGTTTAATCCAGTTGTATTTTATTATTATAATGTGTTGAATTATGATGTTAACACTATAACCTTTTGTGCTTTTAATCTGTGCCTTTTAAAAATTCTTTTTGAGAGCACCTTTCATAGAATGACAAGACATTAAAGAAATAGATAGACAAACAAACATACATAAGATAAAACAGCCTAGAGGTCACAGAAAAGTTGAAAGCCCTTCCAGCAAAGAAAACTAGAAATACTGCTACATTCTTGTCACTATCTGTCTTGCCGTGTTATTGCAAGATGAAGATTTTTTCCAAGTTGCAACGTATTCACCATGTCCTCCTGCCCTGTTGTCTGCTTTAATTGCTTAACTGGGACTGCATCCACTGTAGAAAGAATCCTGTTTGAGACCACTTTAGCTGCACTCTGGTGCCACAACAAACTACCATTCCCAGAATTGCATAGCATTGAGGCATGACGGTTACAGTGGTATCAAACCAGGTTATTTCTGCAGTGCAGATGCAGCCTGAAAGAAAGAAAGCCCTTGCTGCCTGGGGAAACACAGACTCTTTGATGATGCAAGACAACACACAACCTCAAATTTTAGTGGACATCGCAAGATATTGATTCATTATAACCTAGAGTCCACACCATTATCTACAAATTAAAATGAGTAATAATATTACATTACAGTATTGTTCATTCTATAAAAGGCAGGCATTTACCTTTACCTTTAAAACACACACTTAAACTTCCATCTAGTGGGGTTTTTTTTAAACTTATTTATTAATTTATATGATCAAATAGACTGATATTTAAAACAAGTAGCATTTTTATTCCATGAGGCATATTAAGCCTGTTTGACATGAAAATGAATCTCAGTACTTGGAGGGTTAATCTGGTGAGTCGTGACTACTTGTAACTGTCAACTTCTCTCCAAGGATAAATAATTAAAGCTTCAGGAAGAACAAGCACACAGGAAGCAATGGAGATTGGATATACGTAGGTGTGGAAGGCATTCATTTTTATCCAATCACTGAATAAAGAGCACATTATTCATGCAATCTGGTTCATTCACTGCTACGTGACCTGAACCACAATAGGAGACTGCTGCAGCCAGTGTTGCTGAACAGAACTGCATAAAGAAGGAAAAGGACTCTTTAACTGTAACCAGCAGCACAGTGTTTCACACAGAACAAAACATTGCACTGTAGATGGGTACAAGGCCTGTGGTGAAGATTATGCTGAGACAAGCTCTTGAAAACATACAGTTTGCTCATTTGTTTCCTCTTCACTTTATAGTACAATAAATGCAGGGAGTTTACGAGTTAAGTCTCCCTTATCCTGAAGAGCAGGGTATAAATACTCCAAATAAATAATCTAAAATGCTTGTGGCCAGAAGTCTTTGGGATTTTTTATTTTTTCAGGTTTTGTAATATTTGCGTATACATAATGAGATATCTTGGGGTGGATCTACACAATAGAAATAATACAGTTTGATACCTCTTTCCTGTAGTCTATGGGATCCTGGGATTTGTCATTTTACATAGTCTTTAAGCTTTTCTGCCAAAAGGTGTTGATGCCTCACAAACTTCAAATCCCAGGTTGGAGCCATAGCAGTTAAAGTGGTGTCAATCACCACTATTTCACCAAAATATACAAAAAAAGTATGTTTTGTATATACCATATACACATAGCCTGAAGGTAATTTTATACATAATATTTTAGTACATTTGAACCTTTGTATCCATGGAGGATCCATTCCAGACCCCCCCCCCCCCCCATGGATACGAAAAAATACAGGACCTCAAGCTGCAAATAGCAGCGCAACAAGTGGCTGGTAGTGCAGCTGTGTGCATGCACCACCATTTAGCACAACGTTATTGTTGTTCTGTGCTTTCAGGTCATTTCCTTATGGCAACTTATGGCAAACCTAATGGCAATCTATCATGGGGTTTTCTTGGTAAAATTTGTTGAGATACAGTTTGCTTTTGATAGCATTGACTAAACTGGGTTGGCCTAGAGGGTTTTTGTTTGTTTGTTTGAAAATCTTGAAATGTTTTGCATTGTCTGGAGCATTTTTTTCACAGAAAAAAAAACCCTATCTTTTCCCGTTATAGTCTTCTCCTAACCTGTGTTCCAGGGGTAGACTGCCCCACGGTGAGGAGGACAATATTTATGCCTGTATGCTCCTACACATACACATTTGGAAGGCTACAGCTGGATAGCAGGGTGATCTGGAAGCTAATACAAGGCACATGAGGCAAACCTATATAAGAACATCGCAAGTCTCAGGAGAGGAATGATTCCCACAAGCTCTCAGGCGCCTGCAAATTTTCAAATCTCATGGGAGCCAAGACCACCATGCAATTCTCACAATAGTAGGCTAGCCATTGTGAGATGAAAACTTTGTTTTTCAGTGTCAGTAGGCTGGATGGGAGGAAAAGCAACACCCTGCTAGCTGCAATCCCAGCAAATGGACCCCTAGCATTTGGTATGCAAGGCTTGATGGCTGTATACATACTAAATGCTTGGGGGTCAGTCTGGTGAGAGTATGGTTGGTTCTGACTCTTTAATAGAGAATATAGAGTGTCCCATATCACCCCGATACAGGACCAGACTGTAGGGCCCCAAATATGCAGTGTCTCCCAGATTTGTTTCAACTTTACTTCCAGCTGATTTTCAACTTTTTTTAAATGTTGATGTGGATTGCAGGGACAAATAAAGGCAAACCATCATATTTTTGGTACATTTTGCAGCAATTTGACTGATTTTCAAGCATTTCCTCTCTCAATTAAAAATTAAAAATTTGACAGTTTTGTCCTTGGGTTTGGGGCTACAGAAAAGTATTGAAGGTTGCATGTGGCCCCAGAGCCTATAGTTTCCCCACTCATGCTGTATAGCAATTCCATCTTTATTTCCCTATTGGAATTTTTCCTGCAAAGAGGGGAAAAAAGTGGAAAGCATTGTGAACATGCACTCCAACATTTAACACTGAAAACTTGGACATGTGTGGCAAAGCAACATCAGAATGGGGTCAAGATGGCAGAAGTTATTAATGGAGAAGAAGTCACTCACTAGGAGAGAGTGCACAAATCTGTGTAAACAGAGAGACCCTCTCACAGCTGCAGGAGTTTACCGCATACCATGCAGCTGTGGACAAGTCTACACAGGAATCACCAAACGCAGTGTGCAAACAAGAATCAAGGAACACGAGAGGCTCTGCAGAATGGGTCAGCCAGAAATATCAGCAGTAGCAGAACATGTTACAAACCATCCTGGGCATAAAATACTGTTTGAAAACACTGAAATTCTTGACCTTGCCAACAACTACCATGTCAGGATGCACAGGGAAGCCATTGAAATCCACAAACCCTGGGACAATTTCAACAGGAAAGAGGAAATCCTTAAAGTAAACAAGGTTTGGCTACCAGTCCTGAAAGATAGCAAGATGAAGACTCAACAAATGCAAATGAGAAATCTCCCAGCAGACAATGAGTACAGTACTATCAAGCAGACAATAATCCTCTTTTGCAGACCCTCCCACCCTGAGGTCTGCCATTAGCAACAGAGCAATACACATGCAAATCACTCCTGCCTTTCCAGGTCATACAATATATATACCCAACTCCTTTCCAGGCAAGCATTCTCTGAAGATGCCAGCCACAGATGCTGGTGAAACATCAGGAAGAAACTCTTCTAGAACATAGCCCGAAAAACCCACAAAAAACTATGGATGCCAGTTATGATAGGCTTCAACTTCGCAAAGGCAAATGTCCTCTGAACGATCTTGCCAATAAAATCTTGTGCCTTAGGTTCACTGTTGAGTTGGAAAGGACTTGAAGGCACACAACAACAAAAGAAAACACACAACAACAGTAGCAAAAACTACAATGAATCCTATCAGAAGCTTCATGCTTTTTTTATTTTGAACATTTGTTTTGTCTTGGGAAATCAGAAAGTACACTCTAGACATAAAACATATTCAACTCAGTGGGATGGTGATTCAGGCCTGAGTTGAGCTGAAAAGTAACTTGTTTGGACTACAACTTTGTTAGTATACATTGCATCCACACACTGTATTTGGTGCTGCCATATTTTCATATTTGGAGCCTGGCATGTTCTTAAGAAGTCACAATGATGTTTGAAGCACAGGGAAATTTCCTATGGGAAAGAAGTGTAGACTGGAAAATATGTGAAGAACACAGGTATTACCATGACAAAAGTTAAATGGGTGTGCTGACACTCCTTCTTCCCCTAGGCTCTCTGCATATCCTTTTGCACCAAGAGACAAAGGATGTCCCATTGCACCAATAGGAGTATGCTAACACTCCCTACTGACCCCCTGCCATGTTCCCAGATAATTTATCCCGGGATTGTCTTAAATCCACTCTTATTATTATTATTATTATTATTATTATTATTATTATTATTATTATTATT
>NC_056523.1:256296436-256326376 GCF_019175285.1 Sceloporus undulatus
TTCACTTATATCCCACCTTTCTCCCACTACAGGGACTCACAATGGGAGGTTTTTTTGTGACTCTATAGTTAAAGCCACCAGTTTTTCCAGAATTCCATTGTCAATTCCTAGGAAGACCATGAGGTCTTTGTTGCAACACATCCCTTAAGGCTAGGACCTCCGATATGAATATCAGTCCCAAGCCTAGCCCACTTGCACACAGCTGGCATCCATCTCTTGCACACATTTGCCCCCCTCCTCTGTGTTTCGTGTGCACAGAGAGATTCTCCCATTCACTGTATCACCTCAGACCCTGTGTGACCCACATCCTGCTTTGCTTGGTCTTTTCTCCAGGACAGGTAAATATCACTTCCCTCTGCACTCTTCAACTCCTCTATCCAATTTTCATACCTACATTCCAGTTATATCTGTTTGAATTACTATCGTATATTCCACTCTTGCATATTTCTAAATAAAAATATTTAGTCCGGCCCTGAGAACTCTACCAGGAGACTTTTTGTTATTGTTAACTGCCATCAAGTTGACTTCTACTTAGGATGACCCTATGAGTGAGAGACCTTTAAGTCATGTAGTCATCAGCAGCCCTGCTTAGGACTTGAAGACTCAGGGCTGTGGCTTCCTTGATTGAATCGATCCATTTGCAGTGTGGTCTTCCCCTTTTCCTACTGTCTTCTACCTTGCCAAGCATTATTGTCTTTTCTAGTAAGTCATCTCTTTTCATGATATGTCTAAAGTACAACAGTCTCAGTTTAGTCATCTTGCCTTCTAGAGAGAGTTCTATGCTGGAGTCAAGGAGGAAATTAACCACATACCAATACAGGCTCAGAAGAAGGTGGTGTGATGATTTGAGGAACAAACATCAATTTAAGATATGCAGATGACTCCATGCTACTAGCAAAAAATAGCAAAGACTTGGAATGATTACTGAAAAAAATGAAGGAAGAAAGTGCAAAGGCATGTTTACAGCTGAACATTAAGAAAACAAAAATAATGGCCACTGATGATTTACATAACATTAACGTAGACAATGAAGACATTGAAATAGTTCAGGATTTTCCATACCTTGGCTCAGACATTAATTGGAATGGACTGAAGTAAAAAAATCAGAAGACGACTAAGACTTATAATGGCAGCTATGAAGGAACTAGACAAGCCCCTCAAGTATATAAAATATATTGCTGAATATTAAATTTAGGCATATATGTGCCATTGTATTCCCAGTTTCTAAGTATGTACAGTTGTGAAATCTGGACAATGAAGAAAACTAACAGGAAGAAAATCAATTCATTAGTGCTGGAGAATTCTACAGATACTGGGAAATTTTCTGTGTGTGCAAAGCAAGAATCACTCAAAGATGGCTTCACCAGTTCCTTCCAGTTGAAATATAGTCCACAGCACCTGGTATTAATTAATGATCTCCAATCCAAGTACTAACCAGGGCTTCCCCTGTTCTGTTTTTAGCCTATGCAGGGCTTCTTTTTTCAAAACTAGAAGTGATCCTCCAGTCACTTTTGGGTTTGAAATAAAGACTTTCTCATAGGCCTAAAACAAATACTGTATGGGCTGAAATATCCCACTATGTGCCCTTAGAGCAAAACAATTGGGAGGCATGGAGGGGACCATGGGCCACAATGCAATCCACAACAGAAACCAACAGATT
This sequence comes from Sceloporus undulatus, assembly GCF_019175285.1. NCBI lineage: Eukaryota > Metazoa > Chordata > Lepidosauria > Squamata > Phrynosomatidae > Sceloporus > Sceloporus undulatus. The sequence continues at coordinate 256,298,097 of NC_056523.1, forward strand.
AATATATGTGCAGTGATGAAAACTCCTTACCCTAACTGTGCAAGCCAAGTTCAAAGAGACAGAATTTAACCACTAAAGGATCTATTGTGTGTGAGGGATTGAGAGCAGTAAGGACGGATGGAATGGAAATGCAAACAATACAGGCAGTGAAAACAGCCTAAACGGGAACCATTAGCAAACAATCATTGGGTATTAATACAGACAATCCTGCCCTGATGAGCTGATTGCCACATGGAGTGAAATAAAAAGCCTTTGTCCCTATTTAAGTCACAGAAATAGAGATGAATTTCTTGATGAATTTCTTATTCAGCTATTTCCTCCTGGGAGCTGTGTGATGTCAAGGGTTTGTATATAAAATGGTTGCTTGATTTATTCTATGACTATGAGGTAAGTAGCTGTTGGGAGTGTTGAAGTGAATGCTGATTGATGGAATATTTGAGGAGATTTTTTGGTGAATGGTAGTTTGAGTTTGAGTGGAGAACAGGTTTGTCAGTGTGGTGCAGTGGTCTGAGCATCACACTACAAGTCTGGAGAACAGGGTTCAAATCCCCACTCAGCCATGGAACTCCCCTGGGTGACTGTGGCTAGGTCACACTCTTCCAGCCTCAGAGGAAGGCAAAGCAAAGCCACTCTGAACAAATCTTATCAAGAAAATCCCAAGTTTGCCTTGGAGTCACCGTAAGTTGGAAAAGACTTGAAGACAAATACCACCACCACCACTATCAGTTTTGCCTGGGATTTGAGAAGAGCGTTATAAGAAATGCGAGCCAGCATAGTGTAATGCAGGGGTCGGCAAACTCCGGCCCGCGGGCTGGATGCAGCCTGCGGAGGCCTTTGAGCCGCCGCCGCTGGTTGCAGCTTTTCGCTGCTCTGGGCGCCGCCATTTTGGGGGGGAAATGGCGGCAAAGTTTCGCGCGACCTCAGGGAAGGTTTTGTTGCCATTTTCTTGCCCAAAATGGCAGCGCCCAGGGCTCCGACAGTGGCAGCCTCAAGTACCTTATTCAGCCATTGTTCTGTGGATGGAATTTGTTTGGTCTTCCATTGTTTTGCATAAACAATTCTTGCACATGACAACAAGTGAAACATTAATTTCCCATATCTCTTATTCAATTCCTCATTTATCATGCCCAACAGGAAGACTTCCGTGGAAAAGACCGTTTGTATATTTAAATCCACTGCTATTACCTTATAAACCCCTGGCCAGTATTGATTTGCTTTCTCACAAGTCCACCACATGTGGTAATAAGTTCCAATCTTACGGCAACATTTCCAACAATGTGGATTATACATATACACTATTTTTTGTGGGGACAAGTGCCATCTGTACATCATTTTGTATGTGTTCTCTTTTAACTCTTGGTTAACCGTATATTTTGTACTTTTCCAAATATTTTCCCATTTTTGATATTCCAAATTCTGTCCTATGTTGTGGGCCCAGCGGATCATACTCTCTCTTATCACTTCATCCTCAGTATCCCATATAAGCAACATTTTATAGTACCTGGTAATCATCTTTTTCTTTCCCTTTTCTATTATTTCTTCCCATTCAGATTTCTGCTTGTTAATTCCTATTAACTTTTGATCCATTTTCCACCTCTCTTTTAGTTGCCTATATAGATACCAATGACATTCAATTCCTGCTAATTTCAGTTCTTCTTGAGACTTCATCTCACTGCTTTCTTTATCATCTTTTAACAGGTCTTTATATCTAATCCATCTTATTCTAGGGATACTTTCCTTTCCGAAGAAAGCCTCATGTGGGGAACATATTTGGGGAATTTGTTTGCATAACCTTGGTCTTAGTCTTTCCCATATTTTCAGTAACGCCTTATGTACTACATGGTTTGTACATTCTTTATGTATTTTTTGTTGTGTTATAAAACAAATAGCCATGAAGGCCAAATCTCAAATTATATCCCTCCAACACAAGCATTTTTTCATCTTCCATTGTTAACCAGTCTGTTATCCATACCAAAACTGCTGCAAAATAACAGATTTTTAAATTTGGCATAGGTAGTCCTCCACGACTTATTAAGTCAGACTTATTTTTGAATGGTGTTACCAAAAAACCTAGGATCCTGGAAGCGCACCCACCAATTGAACTAATATAGCTCAATAATTTAGCAGCGAGAGGGCCAGGGTAACTCTGGCAGGGATACAAGCCTCTTTATTTGTTCTGAAAAACTAGAATTCCAGAGTGCTAAGTACAGCTCAGTTTTATTATCTGAATAACAAGAGGGATGTCAACATTCACACAAAGCATTTACACACACACACACACACACACACACACACACACACGGACTAAGATATAAAAGGAAGCAGTGGATAGAAAATTAAAGGATTGCAATGGGCAACTTCCAGAAGCCAAGCTTCTGATCTGGGGAAAAGCTGGGGTTGAATGGGACTCAGTTGGCTGCTGTTTGGGTCAAGTTTGAATCTGACAACGTTTGTGCCTGATTCCACTGGACCAAAGTGGGAGGGCCCAAAGTGGGCATATTTATGGGGCAAACTTGTCTCAAGGTAGTTGAAGTTGGTTTTCCAGGAATCCCAAAAACAACAGAGATAGCTGGTTGATGGTTTTAACTTTCGTTACAAAAGAAATATTTTTGCTTGATGGTATGACATTTAATCAAGCAGTGATAAGATCAGGACAACCCAAGGGGGTTTGTGATAGGATGAGATGTTGAAAAATACAATGGGGGCTAGCCGAGAGATTGGCTCATTGCTTTAGGCTGACATAGGCCCAGGACAGACGGGCCCTTTGTGGCGTGGCGGCGGCACAACTTGGGTTAGGGACCACATGGCAACCACACGGTCCCTAACCCTAGCACGTACTGGCGGTGCTGTAATAGCCATTGGCACACTTGTGACGTAACTATGCCAGCAGAAAAAGAACCCATTTTTTTGAGGTTCTTTTTACCCCAGAGTGATGGCGTTTCTCAGCAGTCTGTACTGTGCTATACTTCTTTGTCTTTGACCTTCAAGAGGCGTTGGAAAGCAGAAATCTTCACAACTATTAAGTTACATGGGTCCTTTCCACAAACCCTCAGGTTTATATGACCATGCATGAGAAGTTCACTTAAAGGTCATCATGACCTTTCCAGGTTCATGCTTTTTGGACACTGTAACTGTTATTATAGCAAAATATAACAAAATATTTGTCCTCAAAATATGGATATAAAACTGGGCTTACAGGGTGTATTAACAATGGCATAACCTGTGCACCTGCTTTGATGTTTGATGACATTACCAGGGGCTGTCCCTTGTACCATCACTGGGGCTTACCCTGGTTATATTGCAAGGGGTCATCCCAAGGGTTTAGGTTTTGACCTTAAAATCTCAGGGCCTGGTATAGCCCTGCCTTGGCAATTTTAGTTTCTTCTGTAGCCAAGCATACAGTAAGGCTTGCCATTAGACACTCAGGTGAGAATGTGGTGTGGTGCATGTACAGTATGCGAGGGTATTACCACAATTAAGGTAATTTTTCATTATGTATTGTGAGCAATCAACATTCCTCACTCACCTCTTCTTTTCTTTTCTTTTTCAGAGGATCCCACCCTTTCATCCACCATCATCCAGAGATGGGGAAGGGGAAGCCAGCTCCATCAGGCCTTCCCTGAAAGAGGATCCCACCCCTCCATCCACCATCATCCAGAGGGGGAAGGGGAATCCAGCTCCATCCGGCCTTCCCTGAAAGAGGATCCCACCCTTCCATCCACCATCATCCAGAGATGGGGAAGGTGAAGCCATCCCACCTGGAGGGAGTGAAATGGCAGGCCCAACGCCATCGGACCTATCCTTAAGATATAGAGCCTTCCCTCCAGTCCATCTGCCTTGGTCCAGGCCTCAGAGGGAAAGATGAACTCCAGAACCTGATCCCCTTCCCCACAACCATTCCCTTCTCCTTTTATGTTTTGTCTTCTTAGAATGTAAGCCTGAGGGCAGGGAACCATCTAATCAAAATATTGTATGTACAGTGCTGTGTAAATTTACAGTGCTATATAAATAAAGCTTAATAATAATAATAATAATAATAATAATAATAATAATAATAATAATAATAATAATTCTTTCCCCCATCCTCTCCATCATGATGTCTCTCCATAGGAGCTCAAATGGACTTGGGCTGTGAATTTATTTTATTCTGAGCATTACCTTTTTGAACCCAAACTTGGCACAAATGGGACTCTAATATCTTTCCTAGTTTCAAAGCAGAAAGTACATGAGAGGGAACAGATCTGAGCACCAAATACCAGATCACATATTTGCCTCCACAGACACTCATCTCACACAAGGCAAGCCAGTGATGCTCAAAAAGAAATATTCAGGCAACACACCCACTCCCTTTCAGAAACAAACAACAGAAGCACACACACTATGCTAATCCACCCACCAAAGTTCAGGTAAAATTGATGATACCATGAATACACCAGAACAAACAAACAAACCTGCTAACACATGTTACACCACAAAAATGAAGGCGTGGGATAAAAAATACACGCACAAGGCAATCAAAACACCTCAATCATTTTATGCCCCCAAAGACACCTGACCACTTTCACTGAACTACATTGGTTTCTGAGTAGCCCACTTTAAAATAAAGAACTGGCATGCAGCTAATCACCATTTTCATTTTCTAACAATTGTCATATTCACACTGCTCTGTTATAATGCTATTATTCCACTTTAGCAGCTATGGTTCTGCCCTGTGGAATTCAGGGATCTGCAGCTTAGGGAGGGACATTTAGAATGATCAACCAGAGCACTCCAGTGCCTCATTAAACTACAAAGCCCAGGATTCGATAGAAAGGAAGAATGCTAGCTTAATCCAGAAAGGGGAAATGTTAAGATCTATGTATCCCTTTGAAACCCTCTACAGTATAATGACCCTTCTGGAAAGAGTAAAGCCTTAGTTTCCCGAATATACCATTTCATCTTGATGGAAACATATGAAAATATTAATTGTACTAAAACAACCTGGGAAAATGAACTTAATATATTAATTTCTGAATCTGATTGGTCTGCAATTTGGTCATCCTCTCCATTGAAATCAAAATCAGCTCTAATCAGAGAGAATTCTTTAAAGTTGGTTCACAAATTGTATATGACTCCCATTAGACAATCACAGATGATAAAATCTATGCCACCTCTATGTTGGAGAGGATGTCCAGTCTTAGGAACATATATCCACATGTGGATCGACTGCCCCAAAATCAACCAATTTTGGCATGAAGTGATAAATCAAATTGCCTCATTTACAAAACAAAAAATAAACTTTTGCCCAGCCCTCTTGTTACTTTCAATATTCACAAAGAACAATAAATTTTTAAAAAATAGAAAGTTGATTTCATTTCTGTTGATAGCAGCTCGACCTGAAGTGGCTAATGCTTGGAAAACAGGTCTCGTATCTTTAGATAACTGGTGGGAAAGAGTTTGGGATCAATGGCTTATGGAGAAATTAACAGATAACTTGAAATACAATTTAGAACAGCAACAAAATCAAAAATCTTTCCAGGAAAAATGGCTCCCATTCATTGATTCTGTTAATGCAAAATTGGTGGCAGCCATTTATGTAGATAGCAGAATTGGCCAGCGGTCTCTGTGGTCCAACTTTTGAAAGCTTTTGCAACAATGTATGATGTGAGAGTTCTTGTAACATTGTGATATAATTGTAAAATTTTGTATGATTTTTACACCTCTTTTATTCTACTTCTATTGTATAACTTTGTAAAGTCTTTTAAAAAAAATTTTAAAGGAAGAATAGTAGTTTAAATGGAAAACAGTGCTATAATTGTTTAGTGTGAATGGACCCAATGTCTTTGTCATCTATATGAAACCATAGTACAGTCATCCCTCCATATTTGCGGCTTTGATATTTGCGGCTTTGATTATTCACGGATTTCATTAACATATTCTCTCTAGGACTGTCTAGGTGCTCCAGTGCAACTCTGTGGTCAACTTTAACTAAAAGTTGCACTGAAAGACCATTTGTAGCTACTCCAGTGCCATTCTATGGTCAGTGTATGTTGGACATTGACCACAGAGTTGAACTGGAGGACCTAGAGAGTCCTAGGGAGGTGTCCTCTCAGGGAAAAACAGTGTTTTTGTTATTTACGGTTTTTCCATATTCACAGGGGTCTTGTTCCCCTAACCCTAGCGAATATGGAGGGACAACTGTACTGTAATTGTGTGTGAAAGGACTCCAGGAGCAGGGAGCCAAGGAAGTTGTCTGCATGCGTAATCTTTGACATGGAGAGCACAATTGGAGCTCTAAGGAAAAGGAATTTCTTATTTCAGGAGCAAACTGTCAAAATGTCTTTGCATGCCTTTGCTGTCCAGTATGAGTGCACAGATCAACAGAGAAAAAAAGGTGTTCTCAGTTAATTGTAGTGTTTTCCATAGGAGAGGACACATTTCTGTGTAATCCGCCAGGTCCTTTGGGACATTTACTTCAACTGGCCAGGCCTAGACTGACAACTATCACCTAGAGAACTTCTTCATCAGCCACCCCTAGACTGTGGAATGGCCTGCTTGGCGAGATTCGACAGCTAAACATGCTATCTGAATTTAAAATAGTATTAGAAACATGTCTCTTTCTGTAGGCCTACCCAGTTGATTTCAAACCATGAATTTTAAATTGGTATATTTTTAATTCTATGTCTGGATGATTTTTATTTGTAATGTTCATCTTAATCCTTTGTTTATGTGTGTTAATCTTTGTGTTTAAATGGTTTCGTCTCTTTAGTTATACATTGCATTTTAATCTGTGTTGTACCCTGCCTTAAGCCTAGAGAAGAGGTGGAGAAGAATCATCATCATCATCCCCTTTGTTTCATTGAGTTCAGTAGTATAGCTATTGGGAGGGCATGTAAAATAAGGGCATTGCCCCTCTCAATGAAGTTTTCATTCAGTCCCCAAATTTCTAGCACTGCATTAAGTTAAAACCTCAGTGGAGCATTTAGAAACAGAGTTTAGACATTCAAAGAAAAGGGACAGGCAAAGTTACCAAGGGAACACAAACACAGCACATATGAGAATGCTAGGTGTGAATGATTTTCAGTGTTTCACTCCCCCCCCCCCGGCATTGCCAACTACACCAGCTAGTAATGGGGGGGGGGGGGCAATGCAGAAACTGCGGAGGTGGCACAGTGTACTGTGGTGACTCATCGTGTCTGTCTGGAGATACATTACTGTGTTGTTCATAAGTTGTAGTTTGCGGATTCATATATAAGGCTGACTTTGCTATGAAACAGCATGAAACAGTCACTTCGGAGAGAGAAATCCAGAAGGGTGGTGGTTGTTTTTTGTTTTAATTTTTTGCTTCCAGCCTTCACAACTGTTGACATCCAGTCAGGAAGAAGTGCCCTTTTTTTCTTTACAAATGAAATATGTCTAAGGATGGTACCGCACTCACGCAATGCTGCACAGTTGAATGCTGCAATCCTATTGAAAACTACCAATAGACAAAGCAAAAATAAAAATAATAAGCCATGCATGCAATAAGCACCATGTTTGGATGATTAAGTGTGAAAGATGTACAGCGGCACAGATAGAAGACAGACAAAATGAGAATCATCTCCACCAATTTGCCTCAAAAAAGTCATACTGGAGCAACAGTTATAGCAAATCCACAGGGGAGAAGGAAGAGGAACACCTACCATGCCAGCTGAAATTTCCCACCCACAGGTCCACATTGCTATGGCAACATTTAAACCCACTCATATAAAGGCAACAGCAACATCACCTTGGGCAAGACAGGATGTGAAAGGGAGTGGGGAATGTGTTTACCCAAGACAGCAGTGTATCATATGCAACAAAAAGTGGGTATGCTCCGCTTGCCCAAAGTCTCATAGTTGCACACAGAACCATAGTTGCAAGACAGCACTTAACTACCATCATAAAATTTAGGCAAAGAAAAAAGAGAGAGAGAGAGAGAGAAACAAACATGCACACCAAGGCACTGGCTGATATCTTTAAACTTAAAAAGGCTATGCGGTATTCTGAACCTGACTGGTGAGTGAGATCATGGAGTATGTGGCCTTCTTAAAACAACCAACCAATCTTGGGAATAGATAAACACTGATACATGAGGAAGGAGCCACAGGGAGGCAAAGCCAGGAGGGCTGGGCTCACTCCTCCTTCACCTTTGCATGGCTCCTTCCTCACAAGGAAGCTGCACAGAGGCAAAGCCTGGAGGGCACACTAGGCCTTTCTCCTCTTCCACTACCTTGGCTTCCTCCACAGGGAGAGTGCCATGACAGCAAAGAAGAAGGAGCAAGTGCCAGCTGCAGCATCATGCCACCCGCAGCAGCAGGAGGGCCCCACCAGGTGTCATCTCTCTTCTGGGATGTCGCCAGGTGCAGTCCACAGCCCCGCACTCCCCAAGTGATGGCACTGCCAACAATCATATTCCTCATTGCTGGCTATATGGGGCAAATGGGCTGGAATGCACCTCCTTAGAGTTCTACTGTGCAAAAGCAAACAAAGAAAATCAAACTACACAAGGAGGGTCCATCTTCCCCCCTCATAGCTATGAGAACTGTACAAGCAGGTTACCAATGGAAGTAAATTCACTCCCTCAATCTGTTCCCAGCCCTCTTATTTTTTCCTTGCCTCAAACTGACAAGCTAATGGGAAAAGTACCAGGCAAGGCATCTAATACAAATGGACTCTTTTTCTACAACTGCACAGATGTTGACATTTGGTCTTCATGCTCACAAGGATCCCAAAACTCATCTGCCTCATGGCAGAGGCCCACCTCACTACATAAGAATACCTACCTGCTCTAAATGAATTCAAAGTTCCTGCCACGCTGTAGAATTAATGCTGTTTGACACCATCCTATGGAATTCTGGGATTTGTAGTTTGTTGTGGCACAAGAACTCTCTGGCAGAGAAGACGAAATAGCTCACAAAACCATAAATCCCAGAATTCCATAGCTCTGAGCCATGACAGGTAAAGCAGTATCTAACTGCAAACCCCAGGATTCCACAGGCTGGAGCTACTGCACTCAAAATGGTATAAAACGACATTATTCCTGCAGTGTATATGCACCGTTTGTCAGGGGTTGGCAACTGTGGGCCTCACATAATCCTGCGTTGTTGGCTATGCTGGAAAGATCTGTTGGGAGTGGGAAGCTTGCCCCTCAAAATCTGAGGACAACAATTGCCTACCCCCCTCCTTTTTTAAAGTAAACATGTAGACTGTTAAGATGCGCTTCTGGAAATCAATACCTGTATAACCCTCACTATTTCCCAGGCATGTAAAGTAAGCCCAATGAGCCCTCCAGTGGTATTTTTCTATGTTGCATTATAAGAAAATATACACACAGTGTGCTTACACTAAACTGAGTTGCACACAAGTTGTCTATTTGTGTTATTTTGGTCTAATGTTAGCTATATTCAATCTTCTGGAAGTTTCAAGTAGTAGAATTACCATTTCAAGCTAGCAAAGTTAAGTACCATTTTACTGTATCTTCCCTCTCATACATCTCCTCATTTAAAATGCAGATAAAGATCTAAACAGAATGCATAGTGCAATACCCAAAATATTAACACATTTAAAGAAAGTAAAAACAATGAATTAAAAACAACACTGAAAATACTGGGTAACATTCAACTTTTCTTTTGGGTCTTTTTTCTTCATTTTGGTTCAGTTGATCAGACACACATCCATAATTTAACACTCAGCTAAATCCTGCCGGATGAGATTTGTCTACTTACATCCTTAGACAGCTTTAAAAAAGCTGTTAAGACAGATCTCTTCCAGCAGGCCTTCCCAGAATAGAGAACCCGGCCTTAGAAAAACGTCTGGGAAAGATACTGCTGCTCCCACTGATTGTTTGCTGGTGTGACGTTGTTGACCTTCTGGTCAGTTTTTAACTTGTATGTTTGTTTGTTTGTTGTTGTTGTTTTTGTTCTGTTTTTTAAATATTGCATTGGATTTAATACTTTTTTAAGGAGGGGAGGATACCAGGGATTTTATATGTCTTGTATTTTTAACTTTGTTAGCCGCCCTGAGTGTTCTCAGAGGGGCGGGATACAAATAAATTTATTATTATTATTATTATTATTATTATTATTATTATTATTAGCTAGAATTATTTTATGACTTGTCTATTTGAATTGTTTATGTGTTACTTTTCTTTCTCAAAATTCCAAGGCAGTATACAGAATTTGTTGAAACAATCAAAGCACAATACAAACAAATCTCAGTAAAAGTTGTTATTGTGACAAGCAAACATTTTAACAAACATTGCAACACCATCAAGATGGTATTATTATTATTACTATTATTATTATGGCAGGGGGAAGAAAATTCCTAAGGTAGCATACCTCAACAGAAAAATACCCCTCACCCAATTGCCCCACATGTATCTTGTGCAGGTGAAAGTAGCACCAAGTAGCCTTGGTCTGTAGGTTTCACTGAACAGGCAGGTTGATATGAGCCATATGCTTCCTCAGGTGATCTGATCTGCAGCTGATAATGGCCCAATAACAAGAGCACTTGAGCCTAGCCTAATAATATACTAGAAGTGTAAAATGTTTGTGGTAAGCTGACCCACTCAGGTAGGCTGAGTCTTGAACCCTACCCTAGCTGCATTTTCTGGGCCAGTTTCAGTGGAAGACTGAATAACCCACTCTTTAGGTTAGCAGTCATGAATCATTGTCAACAGACTGTCTGTAACCGAGAACAGCTGTAGCTGGCATATCAACCAAAGTCAGTAAAGGGCACTCTAAGTTACTAATGTGCTTTTATATGACTACAGCTTGGAGTACCCTTATCCAGAATTCCAAAATATTCTGAAATCCATAATTATCCACATGGGTGGCTGAGATAGTGACCCCTTTGCTTTCTGATAGGTCAATGCAAACAAACTTTGTTTCATGTACAAAATTATTTAAAATATGGTATATAAAATTACCATCAAGCTCTGCGTATAAGGCGTATAATATCACAAATGAATTTCATGTTTCAATTTCATACCCTCCAACTGTCCTGATTTGGTAAGAACAGTCCTGATTAACCCTTTGTCATCACACTTTTTCAGTAGCTTTTAAAATGTCTCAGCTTCTTGCTGGTCCTCTCACTTTTTCCCTTTGTTCTCATCTTACTTCAGCTGTTGCAAACTGAGTTCAAAGTTCAAACGTAGTTTTCACTCAGTTAAGACAACAGGGGGAGAGAAGAAGGTAGAATTTGTCCTTCCCAGCAGAAGGAAAAAGCAAACTGCTCCAGCCTCTTCTAGCTTGTCTCTTCTTCCACATTAAGAACTTTTGCCATCTTGACCATACACTGATGTTGCTTGGCTACACATGGCCTGGTTTAAATTTGAGAAGTGCTGGTATGTAGTTGAATAGTCCCTGCTCTCTGGACCATTTGGAGCCTTGCTTAGGGTCTACTACACCATTTGGAGCAATATTGACAATTGAAGAGGCTAAAAAACAGAGTTGATAATCTCTTATACTATTTAATACATTTTTTGAAGTGGGACAGAATGTGACAAAATAAAATACACATTTTGGTCTCTGTGGTATAGATGATATCAGAGCCAGTCAAACTTTGGAGCCCAGGGAACAATTATACGTCCAAAGACCCATACTAGTCTTTCAAAAACATGAAATGAGAAGTGACCAGGAGTCTACTTTTGTTGTTCAAGAGAGAAGATTTTTTTTCAAAAAAAAACTTTAAAAAGATACTTCTAATTGCAGCCAGTGCTTCCAGTCGGATCCCCATGATACCTGCACCATGAAATCTGCCTTCAGGCATACAGCTTTCAGCTCTGCTCTCCCGTGTCTATGTTTTTCATTCCCTACCCAGAAATGCTTCTTACATTCCCTGACACATGCCAAAAATGAAGGGGCAGGGGAGGATGAGTCACCTTCTCCAAAATGGCTTTTTATATTCCAGCAGAATTTCCTACTAGCTGTTCAGGGAATAGCATCTGTAATTTCTCTGACAAAATGATGTGGCTAAAATACCCGGCTGCTGACCATTAAGGAACATCTGCTGTCATTTTGGCTATTCCAAGCTTGTTCAAACTTCAGGTTCCTTCTTAGTTATTGGATAGTAATCCTATAACAATACAATGGAGCTTGGAAACTTACTTTAATGAGGGATGAAAATAATGACATGCTGAAGCCTTCCATAACTGGGCAGTAGCGGGAGGATGATTCCAAAAGCATCATCTTACCACTGCTTATCTATCTGCTTAGCTTTAGCATTTCATCATATTCATTCTTTTCAAAAGTAATGTTGCCACAAAATAAGAAGTCTTGAAATGGAACCAGTATGGAAGACCTGAGATGGGCTACTCTTTACTACTATTCATGCCACTGGCAACGCACAAGAGCAATATGCAATACAGTACTTCTAGAACCACATTCCTCACAGCAGTGGTCAACAACACCTGCATCTGCATTGCAGAAATAGTGCAGTTTGACAACACTTTAACTGCCATGGCCAATGCTATGGAATTCTGGTATTTGTATTTCATTGTGGCACCAGAGCTCTCTGAAAAAGAAGGCTAAATATCTCGCAAAACTACAAATTTCAGCATTCTATAGCATTGAGCCATGGCAGTTAGTGGTGTCAAACTGCATTACTTCCGCAGTGCAGATGCAGGCAACATTACTTCCAAAAGCAAGAGCTTAGCCTCAATCCAGCTATTCACAGTCCCCCTTCTTGAAAACAGCCGGGGGGGGGGGGGGGAAGAAAACTATTAACAATCTGTTGTTATAGAAGGGGCTGCATTCAGTCTTCCCTCAAACTCCTGCTAAATAGCTTTTGATGGAGATTTGGCTACTTTTACAGAAAGAGGCTCCATGTGTGCAGACACTTCTTTGTATCAGAACCATTATACATCTATGCTGGAAACATTTTATGTTCCACCTCCCAGCAACAAAATACTACTCTTGAGATAAAACATTTTGGACTGTGGTTAATAAAGGGATAATACTTGTACATATTCTAAAGCACATATAATTAAGTGGGTCCTGTGAAATGCAAGAACATGAAGACAACTGAGTCTCTAATGCTGCCTTTTTTATTATTATTACAGAAGTGAAAAATATTTGAAGAACTGACACTACTAATTTTGCCTCCTGACACTAGTACTAATGGGAGGCTTTGAAAAATGGGCTCTGCATATAAAATTCCTCAGGCAAAAACTTTTTTTAAAATGCTGGAAAGAGCTGTGGCACACATATGGCACTATATAAATAATGAGAATAATGATTATGTGTCATTGGCACATGTTTGGAATATGAATCACACTCAGATTCTTCACCCGCCAGCAACTGTTTCTGAAGTTGTGACTCAGTGAAGAAGGTACTGTACAAAAGGTCTCTTTGGCTGTGAATGTGCTCTTCTCTTTCAGGAACAAAAAAAGAAATGCACCCATCCCTCCATATTTGCGGCTTTGATATTTGCAGTTTTGATTATTCATGGATTTGATTAATATGTTCTCTCTAGCGATATCTATGGTAGGTCTTCCAGTGCAACTCTATGGTCAACTTTAACTAAAAGTTGCACTGAAAGACCTAGAGATTCCGAGAGAGAATACCTGTACTCTACTATGCATTTGTATTTCCTCCAGTGCAGTTCTATGGTCAGTGTCTGTCAGACATTGACCACAGAATTGCCCTGGAGAAACTAGAGATTCCTAGAGAGGTGTTCTCTCAGGTAAAAAACATGGCATTTTTATTATTTGCGGTTTTTCCACATTAATGGGGGTCTTGTGCCCCTAACCCTAGTGAATATGGAGGGACAAGTGTACTCCATTAATGGGGGCATCCAGATAGATAGATAGATAGATAGATATTACAAATCCCAGGTTTCCATAGGATGGGGCCATGGTAGTGAAAGCAAAGTCAAACTGCATTAAATCTGCAGCAACTATACTTACTTTACACAAGCACCATATAGGATCTTGGCAATTGTGTGTATACCGGAGGGGGGGAGGCATGTGTGTTTTAGTACAGATCACACAACAATTTGCATTTACTGGACTCTCCTTGCAGGTATCACAGGTAGGTAAAAAAAACCTCTGCAATTTCCCCGCTGTGCCTACATATTAAGACAAACATCACAGAGTCAAGTGGCACCTGAAGTTTTTTTCCCCCGTGCCAAGTGATCTGTTGTTGCCTCTTCCGGCTTTTATTAATAAACTAGCAGAAACTTTGTAAGTGTGTGTGTATGTTACACTGTAAGCCATCTCACAGAGACATCAGCCTTGCTTGAAAAGACACCCAAGAAATGGATTAAATAGTAAAAATATTCACGATCATAGATATCTCGTGTTGCACACCAATGACTCATGCAATGGGAATTTTATTTCTCCTCCAGCATTCTCTCTTTATCCAAGCGATGTTTAGCTCTCTTCCAGGAAGGTGTAGAGCCCCACATCGTCGAGGGGGAGGCCATGCTGGGCCATGCTGCTAGCCCCATCTTCAGCTAACTGGTCACCAGCCAGGTCCCTCTTATGCATGCGGAGTTTATACAAGAGGCTCACAATGTCCTTTTCCATTTTGTCCAGAGAATCCAGGGTGCATTTCATGGCACAGCCGTGGTGGGGAAGGTGGGGTGCGTTGGCTGGAGTTGCATCCTTGTCTATGGCCTGGGTGGAAGAAAGCAACGCTAAGCGGTCGTTTGGGGAAACAAGACGGTGCCCTCTTAAAGCAAAGGGTTGAGAGATCCAGGATCCAAGAAAGAAGTCTTGCAACACAATTCAGTTCAAATATATAGCTGCGTTAGTCTGTAGGATCAGTATGTAGAGAGATCTTATAGCCCCTTTGAGACTCACTGAAAGAAAGAAAGAAGTTGGCAGCATGAGCTTTCCTAGACTTAAGTCTGCTTACTTTGATACATTTGGTGCATTTCCAGATGCATTTGGTGCATCTTCAAGTGCATCTGAGGAAGTAGCCTTAAGTCTAGGAAAGTTCATTCTGCCAACTTCTTTCTTTTAGTGAGTCTCAAAGGGGCTACAAGATCTCTCCACATATGAACACAACTTAATGGATCTTTTTGGAGCCAGCATTTGAAGGCCAGATGGGGCCTTCTTGGTGGTTGCCCCTAATCTTCAGAAAGTCCTTCCCAGAGTGACCAGAGTGGTCCTCTCCTTTGCTGTTGTTGATGAGTGTGCCTTCAAGTCATTTCCGACTTATGATGACCCTAAGGTGAATCAGCCATGGAGTTTTCTCAAGACGATTTGCTCTTCGCAATACGTCAGAGAAAACTACTATAAAATTTTATACAGGTGGTATTTAACACCCGAAAAAATAGATAAAATTTACAAGACGGGCAATAAGATCTGCTGGACTTGTAAAAAAGATATTGGCACCTTTTACCATCTATGGTGGTTATGCGACAAAGCAAAAACCTTTTGGAAAAAAGTGTAGAAGGAAATCAATGAAATCTTGGGAGTTAAACTGGAGTTTAACGCAGTAACAACGATATTATGCATGTTAGATGGGGATGTTGAAACAAGGTTTGGGAAAACTATATTTTACATGTTAACGGCTGTGAGACTTGTCTTTGCAAGATAAAATAATAGAAATTGAAGAATGGAGATTCAAGTTATTTCATATGATGGAATTAGATTTAATCTCACATAAAATGGAAAATCAAGATAGCTCCAAATGGAGGTCAAGTTGGGAATCTGTCATAAAATTTATGGAAAGAAAATGGGGGAAAAGGGCTAATTGGACCTCAAATATGGATCAAATTGTATAAAAATTATGAAAGGTGATTAGAATTTGTAAGGAAAACAAGGGACATATTATATGTTAATGGAAATTTTCATGTTTTTACTTTTTGGTAAGCATTCCTTTGCGAATTCAAGTAGATAGAGATTAATAAACCAGAGATTGGGAGAAACAAGATAGAAGAATTGAAATTGAGGTGAAAAGGGGATATCCCCTCAAATAGAAGAATCTGAATAAAAAATTAGATTGTTAATAGAAATTGAAGGAAAGCGCTACATATGTTATTTAAATGGTTCTTTTTGGATTACAATCAAAATTTATCAAAAAGTGTGGGAATATGGCGTAGGAGATAAGCGAGTGTGCTTTCTGTATTGTTTTTTATAAGTGTCACATGATGGAATGTGTATTAATAATGTTGGAAATCATTCTATGTTTCTTTGGGGGATATAGGAAGTGGTATTCAAATAACAGACTATATCAAAGTAAGAAATGTGAAATATGAAGGGAGAGATTTGGGAATGTATTTTGTAAAGTATAAAGTTGTGATTATCGTAAGGAATGTTATGATGGTTGGTTACAGTGTATTAAAATTAATAAAATATATTTTTTAAAAAGGCGATTTGCTCTTGAGGAGTTTTTCCTTTGCCTTCCTCTGAGGCTGAGCACATGTGACTTGACCAAGATCACCCAATCAGCTTCCACAGCTGAGCTGGGATTCCAACCCTTGATCCTCAGAGTTGTAGTTCAATGCTCAAGCTATGACATATGTATATAAAATGCATGTGTGTTAAAGCGTCTGACAGAGATATCTGCTTTGGATACATCATATATGTATGGATTTTAAACCCACTGGGTGTCACATTCTCTCAACCTCAGAGAAAAGCAAAGGCAAACTGCCCTCTAAACAAATCTTGCCAAGAAAACCCCATCTGCCATGGAGGGGGGGGGTGTCAATGGTTCCAGATTTCTGGCTCTCCCAGCCCCTCACCTCGGCTTCTTTCCGACCTGCTGGAGGCTGTTTGTCCGAAGTGGTGCTAAACAAGCCAAACAATCCCATCAGAAACAGTAACCAGAATCCTACTGTGCACTCATCATTCGTCGCTGGAGCCTGGGTATCTGTTGGACCCTCTCCGTCCAAGAGTCCTATGCCATCCTCCTCCGCCAGGACCAGAAACAGTGGAGCCAAAACCACCAAGCAGCAGATGGCAAACCAGGTCATGGCAACCAACTGGGTTCCCAACTGCTCTGAGTGGCCAGTGGCCAGTCGTGACATTGTTTCAGTGACCATTAGTGACATCACAAACCCCTGGACATGCATCATGACCAGTGCTTCACAACCTTTGGCCCTCCAGGTGACCTGCACCCTAGTGCCCATCATTCCTGACTTGTTGGGCACCATTGCACACTGCCAGGGTCACTGGGTCGGTGGGGATGGCCAGCAATGTACAATGTTCATTACATTTGCAGCCGCTGTGGCAAAACTATTGCAAAATGGTGTCTGGAAATAAAGCCAGTAGTTGTACAGTGGGGCCTTGCTATCCACTAGCCTTGCATTCCAGTATCCCTCAAGTCCTGTTAAATACAGTGACAGAGTAAAATGGTATCCCTTACACAAAATGGCAAAAGCCAGGTTTGCTTGTGGAATTTATATTATTTCTATTATATTATCAAGCCGTGGATGGTGGAATCTGTGGATAAAAATATCCATGGATGCAAAGAGCTGACTGTACGTCTTGCTAATGAATAAAGGAGCCAAGTACCCAGCACATTTATCTGTCACAGGGCTGGATGAGACCGCATTGGCAAATAAAGTACTGTATTACCTATCCCATCTTTCCCTTCCAGCATTATTTTGCGACAAACATGTGTGTGTTTCCTTTCAGGCTAGCTAATCTAGCTAGTGATTGCTGAGCGTTGTAGTGAAAAAAGGAATTACCTATCCCATCTCTCCCTTCCAGCATTATTTTAACACAAGCATATATGCATGCAAGCATACACACAAACGCATATCATGCATATAGCCTTCTTTTATCAACAGAGCTTGCAAAAGTTCCTTTTTTGGACTATAACCCCTTTCAGGCTAGCTAATCCAGTGTTGGTTGCTAGGGGTTGTAGTGCAAAAAATAACTATTTTGCTTTCCATTTTTGAACTGGTGTTACTGTTGCGGTTGTAATCAAATAGAAGAGGGTTTTCCCAGAGATGTTTATCCAAATTGTCATCCTGCATGTTTGATGGGTATATCTCTGGACGGAACTGCAACCTCCTTGGAAAGACCAAATTAATAACTTCACAATCCACCCTGCACTCTCAGAATATCTGGGAAGAATTTATTGGATTATCCAAAGACTAGATTAACATCAACTTCCCAAAAAGCATTCACCGACATGGCCTGTGGAATAGCTTACCGTAAGAGATCCGTCTTATCACTACCTTAGATGCCTTTAAGAAGTCACTCAAGACAGATCTCTTCCGGCGAGCCTACCCCCCTGACCTTCTGTAGACAACCATAAAGGGACACTCCACTCTGAGCATGTCTGTTAGACTAGATGGTGACATAATGATTTTACTGATGTAATGTAATGCTGTGGTTTTCTGGACTGTATTTTATATGTAATTGTAATTTTATTTTATTGATGTAATCCCACCTCGATCTGTAGGGAGAGGCAGGAAATATAAATTAAAAAAATATATTATTATTTACCTTTACCCAGTCATTTTTTAAAACTTATTTTGCATGTCCATAAGCAATGGTAAAGTGTGCCCGGTTCTTTACCACGCTCCCAAAATAGGTTATTGTGGGTTTTATATATTTTAGATAACTTTTCAAAAGTATGTTTTATAAAAAATTATCTAAGGTTCTGAAATCTGTATAATTGAAGGTTTTTGTCGTGGCAGCTTCCCACTTCTTTAATTCTATTGCATCAGAGCTATGCGAGGGTGATCTGGCTGTGATATCTGTTACCCCATTGATCGCCACGGTTGAATCAGTGGAACTGGCTGGCTAGAAGGTGTCCCCTTTCTCCCTTGCCATGCCAGGTGTGTCCCTCCCAAAGCTGTGCACTTGGTGGAAGAGGACGACCATCCCAGATAGAAGGGGTGGACCGTTCTTCAGTCAAGGGGATATGATAGCTGTGCTCTCATGCTAGAACCTCCAAATAAGCTCAAGGAATCCAGAATTTTAAAACTCTATCTATCTATCTATCTATCTATCTATCTATCTATCTATCTATCTATCTATCTATTCCTGGGCATTGCTTTCTTAACAGATGTAGAAATTACAAAAATAATGTCATTTTGTGAGATATTCACCCAAAGCTCTCTGACAGAGGCAGCTAAATATCTCACAAAATGCAGTGCAGAACCAGCCTATGTTATTTCTACAATTGTTAACAAAGCAATGTCCAGGAATGCATACACTCCATTAATGCATATACACTCATCCCTCCATATTTGCGGCTTTGATATTTGCAGGTTATCCACAGATTTGATTAAAATGCTCTCTCTAAGAATATCTAGGTCCTCCAGTGCAACTCTGTGGTCAACTTTAACTAAAAGTTGCACTGAAAGACCTAGAGATTCGTAGAGAGAATACTCCACTAGGCATTTGTATTTCCTCCAGTGCAGTTCTATGGTCAGTGTGTCGGATGTTGACCACAGAGTTGCCCTGGAGGATCTAGAGATTGCTAGAGAGGTGTCCTCTCAGGTAAAAACATGGTGTTTTGTTATTTGTGGTCTTGTGCCCCTAATCCTAGTGAATATGGAGGGATAAGTATAATTCAAAATTCACTGGAAAATTAAAACAGGGATCTATCTGAAAACAGAATTGCCATAAAAAACTATGCACATTTCCAAAATATTTTGTAGGACTAGCAAAATGAATTAAAGGGGTGGGGGGGAGGACATCGCATTATTGTTATCTATAGTAGAAAGTTTACTGCCTTCTCCACATTGTGAACACCACAGACCGTTTCTGCCCGAAAGGCAGATGTTTGAGGAGCAGTGGTGTCACCCTCACTTAGGGTATCATCTGATGCGGTCCACACACCCCACACCCAGCTAGTGACACCAGTAGCTATTTGTAGGGGAACCATTTTTATAGTCTATAGAAATGTTAGTGTTCAGCAAAAATTGCACTGGCAAGTGTGCAGCATGCCACACCCACAATACCCACCAGCTGCCCTGATTTGTCAGGGACAGTCTGATAATAATAATAATAAGAAGAAGAAGAAGAAGAAGAAGAAGATTTATTTATATGCCGCCCAATCCCTGGGAATCCGGGCGGCTTACAACAGAGGGGATAATAGACGGTTCCCTGCCCTCAGGCTTACAATCTAAAAAGACACGACACAAAAGGAGAAGGGAATGGTGAGGGGGGGAGGGGATCAGGTCCAGCATTCTCCTCTCCCTCTGAGGCCTGGACCAAGGCAGATGGACTGGAGGGAGGGCTCTTCTTCAGGCTAGCCTGAATATTATGATTTCTTTTCCACCTCTCTCCAAAGATTGAGGCCGGGAACAACAACAATCCACTGTTATTCACTTCTTCAGCTGCTTTGTAAATGTCCCATCTTCTTTTCCCTCCTCTCATGTTCCCTTACTTACTTTAGTTGCAAACTGGGTTCAAAGTGCAAAAGAATTTGCACTCAATTAATTCAGCAGACAAGAGAGGAGGTAGGTGGAATCCTGCCCTCCCCAGTAGGCTCAGGCAAACACAATCCACTGCAGTGTCTCCTAGTTTGTCTGTTCTTCCTCAGTCCGTTCTTCTTCAGTTGTCATCTATAAGATGTTGGAAAGTAAGATGTACTACTTCAGTGTTCTGCCAGTAGGTACATTTGTGAGAAGGCCGTTATACAGTTTCCAGACTGAATGCTGTGCTGTCACAGCAGTGTGCTCTTGCTTCATAGTGAAGTGCTAGAATGATGATCAATGCACACTGCCACAATTCTGTTTTGTAAACCAGGGACTAGTGACACAGCATCCCCAGGATCTAGGATACAGATGAAATTCCATTCCTCTCACCCATGCATTGCCATAATACAAGTAGTAGTTGAAGAATCCACTATGTCCCAAACACTGTCTGGGCAACCAGCCAAAGGCTGATTGCTACACAACTGATAGCCTGAAGACAGAGGCTCCTCCCTCCCTAACTGTCATCTTTCGGCCTCTGAGGGAGAGAGAAGGCTGGCCCAGTACCATCAGGCCTAGCCTGAAGAAAAAGAGCCCTCCCTCCGGTCTATCTGCCTTGGTCCAGGCCTCAGAGGGAGAGGAGAATGCTGGACCTGATTCCCTCCCCCCCTCACCATTCCCTTCTCCTTTTGTGTCGTGTCTTTTAGATTGTAAGCCTGTGGGCAGGGAACTGTCTGTTATCCCCTCTATTGTAAACCGCTCGGATTCCCAGTGATTGGGCAGTATATAAATAAAACCTATTTTTATTATTATTATTATTATTATTATTATTATTATAGCCAGCAGCTAATGAGCAGACCATGTTACTGAACAGTTTACAGTTCAGCATTTACTTTACTTTTTAAATACCAGCCTTAAGTCTGAAACAGAGTTCAGCAATGTCCAAATCAGGTAAACAGTCCAGATCAAGCACAGAGTATAGGAACACAACAGGAAGCCAGGGAGGTCAAATAATCTCCAAAAACCCCTGGAGTGGCAGCTATTTCTACCAGGCTGCAGAGTACAAGACAAGAGAAACAGGGCTAGTTCCTCATTGCTGCTCAAAGATGAGCAGTTATTCACTCTCTCATAAAATCACTCGCCAACAGCCTTTATCACAGGCTACCTTAACTGTTGCGTCCCATTTGATTGCAATAAGAAATGTGTTTTCCAGAAATGGTGCCTGAGCCTGTTTTTTACTTCTTCCATCCTCATCTCTATTTGTGTGTCATGCTTTTTAGATTTCAAGCATAAGGGCAGAGAGTGCATTACCTGTGATCTTTGAATGTAAAAATGTAAAGGTTAGTTTTAAAGTGGTTGAAATTAAAAAAAAACCTTTTTACACACACACACACACCCCTCTTAAGTTCTTTGGTCAAGGCACCTTGTATACCTGCTGCTATATGTTCTGTTTAGCTCATGGTGGGCAACCATGGTGGGTCCAAGCAGGGGCTTCACTAGGAGAGTGTGTGGTATACAGACTGCACTGGGTGTCACCTTATGGGGGGAGTGATACCACTGCTCCCTAAATGTCTGCCATTTGGCAGAAATGGGCTGTGGCATTCACCGCATCCTTCCATTGGGACTAGCCAGAGTAAGAAGAAGAGCCTTCCCTCCAGTCCATCTGATTCCATCTCACTTCAGATGGAGAGAGCCAGGCCCAGCTCCATCGGGCCTGGCCTAGATTAAGAAGCCAAGCTCTCCCTCCAGTCCATTTGTCATGGTCCAGGCCTCAGAGGAAGAGAAGAACTGCTGGACCTAATCTCCTTCCCCATCACCATTCCCTTCTCCTTTTTGTCATGTCTTTTTAGATTGTAAGCCTGAGGGCAGGAACCATCCACTTAACCATTTGTACTCTGAGAGTCTTTGTGGCTGAAGAATGGGGTATAAATACTCCAGATAGATAAACAAACAAACAAACAAAACCCTGGAGCTCATCAAAAGAGAAGGCTGAGAGAGGTGAGATTCAGTGGGTGGAATCATAGAATCATAGAATCATAGAGTTGGAAGAGACCGCAAGGGCCATCCAGTCCAACCCCCTGCCATGCAGGAAATCCAAATCAAAGCATCCCCAACAGATGGCCATCCAGCCTCTGTTTAAAGACCTCCAAGGAAGGAGACTCCACTACACTCCAAGGGAGTGTGTTCCACTGTCGAACAGCCCTTACTGTCAGGAAGTTCTTCCTAATGTTGAGGTGGAATCTCTTTTCCTGTAGCTTGCATCCATTGTTCTGGGTCCTGTTCTCTGGAGCAGCAGAAAACAAGCTTGCTCCCTCCTCAATATGACATCCTTTCACATATTTAAACAGGGCTATCATATCACCTCTTAAGCTTCTCTTCTCCAGGCTAAACATCTCCAGTTCTCTGAGTCGTTCCTCATAGGACATGGTTTCCAGACCTCTCACCATTTTAGTCGCCCTCCTTTGGACACGCTCCAGTTTCTCAATGTCCTTTTTGAATTGTGGTGCCCAGAACTGGACACAATATTCCAGGTGGAGCCTGAGATAGGAGATGCCTGGGGGGGGGGGGGGGTTAGTTTGTTGTTGTTGTTATTAACTGCCCTTGAGTTGATCTTGACCCATGGCGACCCTATGTATGAAACATCTCCAAGACCCCCTATCTCCCACTACTGTCTTGTAGATTCAGACCCATGACCTCCCTAGTTGAGTCTCTCCAACTGGTGTGTGATCTTCCTCTCTTTCTACTGCCTCCTGCCTTTCCTAGCATTATTGACTTTTCTAATGAATCATGCCTTCTCATGATGTGGCCAAAGTATGACAGCCTCAATTTAATCACCATGGCTTCTGGGGAGAATTTAGGCTTGATCTGTACAAGGACCCATTTGTTTGTCTTTTTGGCTGTCCCCTGTATTCTCAGCACTCTTCTCAAGCACCACATCTGAAATTAATAGATTTTCTTTTTATCTCTTTTCTTCACTGTCCAACAATTACAGCCGTACATGGGGATGGAGAATACAATGTATTGGACAATTCTAACTTTAGTGCTCAGTTGTGTATCTTTACTCTTTAGGACCTTGTCTAGTTTTTGTTTTTTTAAAATATCACATCTTGCCAAATTTTCACTTTAATCACACAAAACTATGTCAATGTAAAAGCATTTAGGCTGTGCTCATGATGTAATTTAAAGGTATAATTTGAATGTAAAAAAAGAAGAACAGAAATGGCTGGAATTCTGGTTCTCATTTGGGGGGCGGGGGGTTGTTTTTTCCAAAGCTTCCAGGATGAATTCACCTTTTGCAGGAAAAAGAGTAGTCCAGGGTTCTGGAGGGGGTAAAGGCATCACATTAAGACTTAGAGGGCTGATGCAGTCTGAAGGCTGCGCTTTGCCTACCCCCAGTTTAGATAGTCATTAACTTTGACAACCTTAAAGCAAACAAATAGCATACAAGGATTAAGACTGCTCAACCTCATTGTGTCCCAGGACTCTTCCAGCCACAAAGACTTTTAAAGAAAACTTTCATCATACCAGTTTCAAACAATATTGACCTACTTTGATCCATGTTAGAGTCCCCTCCAGAATGTGGAGGGATATGATGCACAGGACTGGGAAATGAGAATGGCTCAAAATCAGAATAGCAGTTAAGCAGTGTCAAACTGCATTAATTCTGCAGTGTAGATGCAGCTGTTATCCAACTTCGATTTTCACTGAGATGGCCATTTCAGATTACAGATGAGCAGAGAATGGTGGGAAGAGAAAAAAAATGTTTAAAAATATTAGTTTGAGACAGGCAACAGAACAGGATCAGAGAGTTTCTCCTTCCCAGGCAGCCACAGGCCCTGCCAGCAGAGATGATCCTCTTTGCCCCTTTCCTCATAATTTTGTGACTGGTGGCTTTCCCTTTGCACATGGTTGTGGAAAGATAATTTCCTTGCTTTCCCCAGTGATTTTTTTTGGGGGGGAGGGTGTTACTCAAATGCCCAGTAAAGCCCCCCACAGCTGCATGCTTCCTACCTTGGCCAGTGCAAGGCAGGAGTACTTTGGAAGGCTGAAGTCCTATGTGTGTTTACCTGGGACTTTGCCTTCACTAATACAACATTCAAACAAGCACACGCAGGGAACTTGTTTATGCTGTCACAATTTTCACTGAAAAAGCATGTAACAATACACATTTCAATAAACAATGAAGCGGGTATGTTACCATAAATATCTATATGCTTACTCTTTGTGTTTTATCTATAGATGTGCATTATTTATTATTACATGTGCTATGACAGCCAGCATGGTGTAGTGGTTTGGGCACTGGATGATCTGGAGACCAGGTTTTCGTGTCCCCCATCGGGTAATTCACTCTGTGATCTTGGATAAGACACACTCTCTCAGCCACAGAGCAAGGGCAAGCCCCCTCTGAACAAATCTTGCCAAGAAAAACCCCTGATAGGTTCATCTTAGGGTTGCCCTAGGCCAGAAACTACTTGAAAGAACTCAACCACAATGATATATGGCAAATACAACAGCAGTAGCTGTCTTTGTGGTATCCCTTGTTACTTGAAAAAGCAGACAGGCACAGGGCTCAACCTATAGTTACTCTCAGCTAGTGCAGCTTCACTGAAGCAATTGTTGAATAAGTGACACAATACATGTAGGACTAGGGCCACTAGCCCCAATTATGATTATTTTAAGTGGTTTTAACTGTAGTTTATAATGTTTGTAGTTTAGTTTTAAGGAAGGGGTTAAGGGTTTATGTAATTTTATTTTGTAACTAATGATGTATTTTTGTGTATTTTACTGTTGTAACCTGCCTCGATCCTATTGGAGAGATGGGATAAAAATAAAACATTGTTGTTATTATTATTATTAGGGAAGGGCAGATATGAAATATCTGGACAGATCTTAGAGTGTGAAGATATACATCTGAATACTAAAATTAGGATTGTCTAAACGATTGTATTCCCCATCACCATGTATAGGTGTGACTGTGAGAACTGGACAGTGAAGAAAACTGAAGTCGACAGTTGTAATTTTAGTTATGTCTGTGTTATGTATTTATTATTTATTGTATTGTAATCCACCTTGATCTTTCTGGAAAGGTGGGATATAAATAAAATCCATAATAATAATAATGATAAATGAATGTACAGTAATCCTATTTTAATGTATTGTTTTTGTATGTTTTTAATTGTATTGTGTTTTTTTTAAATGTTGTAAGCCACCCTAAGTCAAAGTCTTGGGGAAAAGGTGTGATATAATAATAATAATAATAATAATAATAATAATAATGGGGCCGCCCTAAGTCAAAGTTGGCAGTAGTAATTTTACTAAGTAGTAAATACCATAAATAAAATAATAATAATTTTAGTTATGCATGTGTTAGGATCAAGGCAGGTTACAATAGAATAAATAATACAGTAAATGTATTTATTATTTAGTCTACTGTAAGCTGCCTTGATCCTTCTGGAAAGGTGTGATATAAATAAAATCTGTTATTATTATTATTGTTGTGGTGGTGGTGGTTGTGTAGTGATTTGAACGCTGGACTCTGACTTTGGAGAGCAGGGTTCAAGAGGAAGCCAATGACAAGCTTCTGCTGAACGAAAGAAAGGAAAACCCAGCCAGGAGGAAAGCCCCATGACTTATGGCGACGCCCTCAGGGGCACAGTAACAACAACCACAACTCCTCTCCTGCTCTCTGAGGCGA
Organism: Sceloporus undulatus; assembly: GCF_019175285.1. Lineage (NCBI taxonomy): Eukaryota > Metazoa > Chordata > Lepidosauria > Squamata > Phrynosomatidae > Sceloporus > Sceloporus undulatus. The sequence continues at coordinate 256,324,120 of NC_056523.1, forward strand.
AAGAGAGACCGCCTCCTCAGCAACGGTTACTTCTACAGTATCTAGTAACCACTACCAGGCTCGCGCTCTCAGAATCAGGCCTAACTTTCCCCCCGCCCTTCGAACTCTCTCCCTTCCCCCGCCCCCCCCGCATCGATTGCGCTCGTCCTCCAGGGCGCTTTCTGATTGGTGGATCTGCAAAGAGGGCGAGGAAAAACCACTAAAGGCGGGGGAGGAGGAAATGGAGCAAAGGAGAGGCCACGTGAGGGTGCCGCGCGCTCCCATTCGCCCTCGCGGTCTTCCAATCAGCGTCGAGCGGCTGCGTTCAAATTGAGAGGGGCGCGGGGCGAGGCGGTTGGCGAGCGAGCGAGGTTGGAGACTAGAGGCGGCTAGTTGTTCGTTCCCCTCCTTCTTTCCTTCCCTGGAGGCCGCCCTCTTCAGAATGGCCCACAAGCAGATCTACTATTCCGATAAGTACTTCGACGAGAACTACGAGTACCGGTGAGCACTGCCTCCCATCCTTCCTTCCTTCTTTGGCTGTCCGCAATGGAGACTGCCGCACTGCGCTCTGATAGCGCTGCTATGCCGCTATAACTGCTCGGGCTGCCTCCCGTTGCATTCTGGGATTTGTAGTTTAAAGCGGAGGCGTTTAGGATGTTCAGCCAGAGAGCACTTAGAAAAACCCATAATAGGCTCTCCATGGAGAGTGACTTGAAGGGACTCCCTCCAGCACACTGAGCTTTCCATCTGCAAATGGAGACCCTTCCGTGTCAATTCTTTGTTGCTGTGTGCCTTGGTCCTTTCTGACTTATATAAGGCAGCCAGTAGGCAAACCTATCACCTGTTTTTCTTTCTTTGGCAAGTTTGTTCAGAGGCGGTTTGGCATTAAGGTGAGCTCTGACTGGTCCAAAGAACACTGCAGAAATAATCCAGTTTGAGACCGCTTTAACTGCCCTGGCTCAGTGCTAAGGGCATGCTGGGAATGGTAGTTTATGGGGGCACCAGAGCTATCTCTGGCAGAGAAGGCTAAATGTCTCACCGAACTACAGTTCCCACAATCCCCAGAACCAGGGCAGTTAAAGTGGTCTCAGACTGGATTGTTTCTTCTGCGTTGTGTTTTGGACCATTGTTATCTTGACGCAGGTCAAGCCAACGCCATAAAAACTGAATAATCTACCCAAATATCTTTCAGAGTCTGGGTCAAATAATTTAAACATGAAGGCATGCAAACTGCAGTTTATGAACTTGATAGTGCAGAGTCCACTTACATGCTAAACATTGTGTTTTCTTCACTTAAAATAATAACCCTTAGCCTGAAAAAAGGAAGCCTCAGCCATAATTCTTGCAGTGTTTTGCCAGTGGCCACATTGTCAGTACTGCAAATTCAGCTTATAAGAATTTTTCACAATGAGAGAACTTGGAAAGATATTAAGCATGGCCACGCTTTCCCCAAACGCTATGAGGTTGGGTATAAGCCCGTACTCTTGACAGTTTTACATTGCTGTGTGGCTCTAAACATGACTTAATGTGATTTCTGCCCCTGGTAGGCATGTGATGTTGCCAAGAGAGCTCTCAAAACAAGTACCAAAAACTCATCTAATGACTGAAGAGGAATGGAGAAGACTTGGTGTTCAGCAGAGCCTTGGCTGGGTCCACTACATGATTCATGAGCCAGGTAAAAGGAAACAACAGCACTGCTGCGTCATGATATCTGAACAAGGAGGTAGAAGTTAAGGACATGTACAGCTTCAAAATGTTAAATCACAATTGGGTTATATTTTAACTTAAAGACAGGGTGTTTTTTTTACTTAATAGCTGATTCTTTTCTCCATGATTAAATAACATGTTCTTAAGTGTATTTTGTGACTGAAAGGCAGTGTATAAATGCTATAAATAAGAGTAATCTAGAGGCATATCTAAAAAACAGCAGTCGCACCTGCCTTGTAGATGCCCAGTGCCATCCTGCCAAAATAAAATAAAAATGAATGTAAAAATGAGGTTGCTTGTCATAAACTGAATCCTAGATGAATTTAAATGTTTGAATTATGCTACCCAATATAGGTTCCGACACCTATTACCTCGATTCTTAAATTGGTGCCCAATGGCCTGTTACAGACAGCCAAAATAAAGCTGCTTCGAGTCACAGTGGAGGTATGGTGTTTCAATGATGCATGCGTCCTAAGAGTCCAGAAGCCACACCAAAGCCACATTCCAGTCCTTAGGGCTGGAGCGTGGCTTTGGTGCGACTTCTGGACTCTTAGGACGCACGCATCATTGA
>NC_056523.1:256329376-256335183 GCF_019175285.1 Sceloporus undulatus
GGCTTTGGTGCGACTTCTGGACTCTTAGGACGCACGCATCATTGAAACACCATACCTCCACTGTGACTCGAAGCAGCTTTATTTTGGCTGTCTGTAACAGGCCAATGTTTATGTGAGAGCCAGTATGGTGTGGTAGTTTTAGCACTAAACTATGACTCTGGAGACCAATGTTCAAATCCCTATTTAGCTATGGAAACCCCCTGAGTGACTTTGGGCAAGTCACACTGTCTCGGCCTCTGGAACAATTTTCCCAAGAAAACCCTTTAGAAAAGAGTACTGTACTGAAAAACACTCCATAAAGCAGAAAACAGTGAAGAGACAAGCTCCATGTGCTCCAGGATGGTCAACTGTTTATTCAGTGTTTAAAAAGCCCAGTGAGAAAATGCCTCTGGGTCTGGAAACAAATACACATGGAGCTTGTTTACTCATTGTTTTCTGCAAGAAAACCTTGTGACAGGTTCACCTTAGGGTTGCCATGAGTCAGAAACACCTTGGCATGCAACAATAATGTTTATTTGCTCACTTAATTTGTATTGCATGCTTTAAAGAAAGGATCAAGGGACTTGAACAGATGGGCAGCCTGATCCTGCTTTTTCCAAAAGTGAGTTACAATCCCACTGCCCTTACAGCCTGCTCCCAAAGTGGTCCAAATAACTGCAGACCAACCACATGGCACAGCATCAAACTGCACCACAGGGTAATTTTTTTTGTTGCCTCTCACCATGCATGTGCACCGTCACACAAACAGACTCCTGTGATCTCCAAATACCTGCCACATCTTCCAAGATGCCATCCCTATGATTGGCCACACAGTCACATTTGTGATGCTCTGTCCATACAGGGCATCAGTGTACGAGTGATAGACTGGCAAAGCACAATCATGGAGGCCCCCTCTACATGCCCCTTCACTCCATGCCCCCGTCAGACTGTCTGGTTTGTGTATGTTATCATTACAGCCATTAGAGTTGTCACATTTTCATTTCTTTGCTTTGTCGCAGACCTGCACTCAAGATGGATTGTTTATATGCAGCAGCAAAGGTGCACGTTTTCTGCCTTGAGTTGGACTATCCCAGCTTTTTTTTCCCCCTCCAGTTTTTTGTCCAAGGCACAGCTTCAGTTCAGTTTCCAGCCACTTTTGAGCCCCACCTTCAAAGTGGCTGGATTTATTTTTTGTCTGCCTTTTTTCACCCCAAGGAGAATCTAAGTTAAGCTACCTGGTATAACCTACCCTGGACTGAAACCTGCAGATCTGAATCTTCCTTGTTTCAGAAACAAGATGACTTTAGTGGTTGCAGTGTTAAGTGATTGAGCAGAGTAAGAGATGTTACAGACTACAGTATTTGACAGAGCAGATTAAAAGCCTTTTTTCCTTTTCTTTACAGAACCACACATCCTCCTTTTTAGAAGACCACTTCCAAAAGGCCAGCAGAAATAACTTCTCTCAACTTCTGGAACCTTGTGTAAATATGTTGGTAGTATTCAGTGAATACTTGAGAATGTACAAATACGTCATTACCTGTGCATGAGCTGTATTATTCACAGCAACAGAGCTCAGTAAAGTGCAAACGAAGTAGGCTGCTATGGTCTTAAACTCTCTCACTGTTAACAAGTGCCTATTTGTCTATTTTTGTTCAATAAAGTTTACAACTTACATGTAATGAATGCGTTGAGAGAATCTTAGGAAATCTATGGTTTTTGTTCTTAGTAATACCTCCCTCCAGCTGTTGGAGTAATTCGTTCAATGGCTTTTCAACTGTTGAAGTAGGTCTGGAGAAATAAATCTGTTTTTAACATTGGATCTTGGTATGTATTTATGGCCTTGATTTACTTTTGCCTGTAGAGTCTCCATCTAAGAAAGGATGCCTGTTGTAACCAATTTATTTATTTATTTTACTTACAGTATTTATACCCCACCCTTCAGCCCTAAAGGCTCTCAGAGTGGCTTACAAATATTATTATTATTATTATTATTATTATTATTATTATTATTATTATTTAGATAGTTCCCTGCCCTCAGGCTTACAATCTAAAAAGACAACACAAACAAAGGGAATGGTGGTGGGGAAAGGGGATCAGGTCCAGCAGTTCTTCTCTCCCTCTGAGGTCTGGACCAAGGCAGATGGACTGGAGGGAGGGCTTGGCTTCTTAATCTAGGCCAGGCCCGATGGAGCTGGGCCTGGCTCTCTCCCTCTGAAGTGAGATGGAATCAGATGGACTGGAGGAGGGGCTCTTCTTACTTGGGCCTGCTGGACCTGAGGAGAGAGATTAAGGACAGGGGTCTTGGAGATGTGTCATCCACAGGATTGACATGAGCTGAAGTTGACTTAAGGGTAGCTAATAACAGGAACAAGGCAGCTAGTAAAAAGCAGGGTGCAATGGCAAGAGAGATGAGACACATTGAAAACATGGCATGCGCTAGAACTTGGGATAGTTGAAATTTTAAAACTTCAGAAATTAACCTTCCTATGTTGCCCTTTTCCATTCTGGGCAAGTGAAAGATTTCTGCCAAGGGCAGAAAGAATCAGTGTGGCCACACTGGAAGGAAGGACTTTCCATGTGTCTGCTATGCCCACACACTTCTTGTACTGGCTAGGATGGAATGAGCTGGAAGTTTAGAGAGAGCTTACTGCTTTATGTCAGCATTACATTCAGAGGAAGGAGATATAGGAAATGGAAAAGCATCTGTGTGTGGTGCAGAGGGGGCACTGAATGCTATTGAAAGCAGTTTTAATTCCTCCTGTTTCTTACCCCTAACATCTAGGCGGAGTGGCAGTCAGGAGATTTAAGGCTGTAATCCTATGCATATTGGAAGAGTAAAATACTTCCACTGAGTTCAGTGAGATTTATTCTTCTCTGGATTTAGTACTAAAGTGCTTTGTTTAACTGTTACAAAGAAGCAATGTGATGCTTGCAGAATAATGCCAGTTAACCTTGCCTGCATCTGCACTGTAAAATTAATGCAGTTTGACATTGTTTTAAGTGTCTGGCTATGGAGCTTTGGAATTAGTAGTTTATTCTTGCACCAGAGCTGTGATAGGCTAAATATCTCAAAATCACAAATCACAGAATTCCATAGTGAGGAGCCATGGCAGTTAAAGCTGTGTCAAACTGCATCCTTTTCGCAGTGCAGATACAGCCTTGTGTCTCCTTTTTTTTGTTCCATAGTTTTGCTGGTTGCAAACCATGTCCCATTGCCTATGGAACTGTTGGGTGACGGGATGTTTGCAGTCCAAGGCAAACTGCTATGATAGGTTTGCTTTGTTACATCTTGCATTTTATAGTGTCTTTCCAAGATGCAATATCTGGACTGACCACCTGGGAGAACCAGAGAGTATTTTCCTGTACTTGGTATGGTGTATAAAGTAACCAATACAAGAGGCTGTGGATAAAGCCCCCATTACTTCCTCCCCCTGGCCATATCTTCTCCCACCCATATTTTTATTTTATTTCTTAGTTGATAGCCATGGAAACTAACTCATGTGACATGTGCTGGGGAAGACTTCTATGGATTCCATGGATTAACATTGACAATAAGCCATGGTAGCCTGTCCCAAGAGAACTGAAAAACCTCAGGCACCTTTACAATTAGCATATATTTTAGCATGATCTTTCATGGATTATAATCTTGTCCCCACGTACTTCAAATGTTTCAGTAGAGTTCACACTGCTAACTGATCTATCTCACAAAGTCATATTCATAGCCCTGCGTGGAGGGAGGAATAGGAGACAGGTGGAAAGGGAGGATCAAAGCTTTACCTTCATATTCGAATTCTGCAGAAAAGTAACAAAAATAAATGATATTCTAGGAAGAAAGGCAAAATACGTAGAGGTGTTTGTTTTCTGTTTTCAGGTAGTTTGAGAAAATATTCCAATACGCAAGGAATTATTTTCTATGTCATGTTGCAGCTGAGACCATTTATCTCTCAAAAAGAGGTGTCTTTCACCACATCCTCAGTAAATACTATGAGTCAGTGTGGTTCAATGGTTGGATCAATAGGCTGGTCAAGGTGACCAACCTCTAAGTTATTACAAGGATAAAGTATGGAGGAAATAGTTTAGTAGCAGAAAGGTAAATTATAACCCCTAAAATACAGAGAGCCCAGTGAGATTTAACTGCAGTATCAGCAGATTTGTGTGAGTTAATCTGTACAGGAAAATTCCTTGTGATTGGGCAGGCTAGAAATTATTATTGTTATTATTATTATTAAATGCTTTTGGACATTTCCCAAACCACATACCTGGCCTAGTTGTCCCACTTCCATTCCTACACCTGCCTTCAGTATTTTGAAGTAAACCCATGAACAAAGGTGCAGAAATGTTAGGTGAGAAATCATTTCCCAGACAGAAGTTCCTAAAGGCAGTGCTTTTCCTCAACATTGCAGCTAAATTTCACTGGACCTCAAGAGGTTGCCCTTAGTGGTTACATAGTTATATATAAAGTACAAATTTTAGCTAGGCAAAATGGTAATGGAGGAGAAGTTGGGTTATAATATACTGCTTGCTAAAATGCAAATATGAAAATCTCATGTAGCAGTAGTGAGGTCAAATGTCCTTCACACCAGAATGGTCTTTTTTAGTTTGAATCCACTGAGTTCAAGAAAAGGGCTATTCCTGCTTAAATGTGAAAATGTCCATGTTTAGAAGTGATATGACACTACTTTCTCCCAGTCTTAAGTGGAGCACCATTTGCTTGGCAGTTCGGCCATAGACTTTGTTTCAGTGACCTGGGGGGGGGGGGGGGGGGCAAATGAAAAGGCCACAGTGCCATTCTTATGTGTTGTGATTATGTGTGTCCCTTTGGTGACCAGGGTTCAATTGCCATGAAACCCACTGGGGCTGGGGGTATTGTGTGCCTTCAAGTCGATCCTTTTCGGAGAGGCAGGCTACAAATAAATGTATTACTGTATTATTATTTCTGACTTATGGCAAACCTATCACAGGGGTTTCTTGGCACGTTTCTTCAGCAGGGGTTTGCCTTTGCCATCCTGTGAGGTTGAGAGTGTGACTTGCCCAAGGTCACCCAGTGGAGTTTCCATGGCTGAATGGGAACACGAACCCTGTTCTCCAGAGCCAGAAGTCATAGTTCAACACGCAAACCATGGTGGGATCCCACCAGCCCCAGCCAGCCAATATAGCCAGGGATGATGGGAGTTGCAGCTGCTCATTGAGAAGATCACAGTTTCTATATTATTATTATTTTTACAAATACCTACAGACCACTGAGTGGTCCCCAGTACCAAAGGACCCCCCCCCCTGCCCAATTTAGGTATGTAGCACCTTTGAGAATAACTAAAAAAAGAATTTGAAGATATAGCTATGTTAGTCTGTAGAATCAGTATGTGGAGAGATCTTGTAGCACTTTGAGACTGACTAAACAAAGATGTTGGCAGCATAAGCTTTGGTTGCCTTCAGTCTACTTCCTCAGTCTACTTCCAAATGCACCTGAGGAAGTAGACTGAAGTCTAGGAAAGCTCATGCTGCCAACTTCTTCAGTGAGTCTCAAAGGTGTTACAACATCTCTCTACAGACTCAGGTCCAAAACACACACTGCAGAAACAATCCAGTTTGGAGACTGCTTTAACTGCCCTGGCTCAGTGCTAGGGAATCCTGGGAACTGTAGTTTATCATGGTTCCAGAACGCTCTCTGACAGAGAAGGCTAAATGTCTCACAAAACTACAGTTCCCAGAATTCCCTAACAATGATCCGGGGCAGTCAAAGCCGTGTCAACACTGGGATCATTTCCGCAGTGTGTGCTTTGGACTCTTAACACAGCTATATTGTTATTATCTTTGAGCGCCCCCCCCCC
>NC_056523.1:256335208-256393085 GCF_019175285.1 Sceloporus undulatus
GCTATTGAAAGGCAGTTTTAATTCCTCCTGTTTCTTACCCCTAACATTTAGTCGGAGTGGCAGTCAGGAGATTAAGGCTGCCTCTATGCATATTGGGAGTAATACTTCCACTGAGTTCAGTGAGATTTATTCTTCTCTGGCTTTAGTACTAAAGTGCTTTGTTTAACTGTTACCAAGAAGCAATTGATGCTTGCAGGAATACATGCCAGTTAACCTTGCCTGCATCTGCACTGTAAAATTAATTGCAGTTTGAAATGTTTTAAGTGTCTGGCTATTGGGAGCTTTGGAATTAGTAGTTTATTTTTTCTTCACCAGAGCGTGATCGGCTAAATATCTCAACATCACAAATACAGAATTCCATAGTGAGGAGCATGGCAGTTAAAGCTGTGTCAACCGCATCTCGCCAGCGCCATGTGAAGTACAGCATTGTGTTCTCCTTTTTTTTGTTCCATACGTTTTGCGGTTGCAAACCATGTAATTGCCTAGGAAAACTGTTGGGTTGAGGGATTGTTTGCAGTCCAAGGCAAAACGCTATGATAGGTTTGCTTGTTACATCTTGCATTATAGGTCTTTCCCAGATGCCATATTGGATCTGCCCACTGGGAGAACCAGAGAGTATTTTCCTCGTACTTTGGTTTCTGGTGTATAAAGTAACCAATACAAGAGGCTGTGGATAAAGCCACCATCTTCCTCCCCCTGGCCATTATCTTTCTCCCACCCCTATGTTTATTTTTTCTTTCTAGTTGATAGCTGGAGAAACTAACTCATGTGACATGTGGTGGGGACGACTTCTTATGGATTCCATGGATAAACATTGACATAAGGCCTGTAGCCTGTCCAAGAGAATGAAAACTCAGCACTTTACAATTCGCATATATTTAGCATGAATCTTTATGGATTTATATCTTGTCCCCACGTACTTCAAAGTTCAGTAGAGTTCACCACTGCTAACTGATCTATCTCACAAAGTCATATTCATAGCCTGCATGGAGGGAGGCATAGGGACAGGGGAAAGGGCGGATCAAAGCTTTTTACCCATATTTGAATTCTGCAGAACGTAACAAAAATAAATGCTGTTCTATGACGCAAGGCAAAATACGTTAGAGGTGTTTTGTTTCTGTTTTTTTCAGTTAGTTTGAGAAACTATTCACTACGCAAGGCAATTATTTTCTAGTCATGTTTGCAGCTGATGAAGGACCATGTATCTCTCAACAAGAGTGTCTTTCACCACACCTCAGTTAAATACTATGGTCGCGTTGTGGTCCAATGGTTGGAAATCGGCTGGTCAAGGTGACAACTCTAATTTATTACAAGGCATAAAGTATGGCGGAAAGGAAATAGTTGAGTAGCAGAAGTAAATGATAACCCCTAACAATACAGGAGCCCCTTGGATTTACGCCGAGTATCAGCAGCTTCGTGTGAGTCTCTCTGTACAGGAAAATTCCTTGTGATTGGGAGGCTAGAACTTATTATGTATATATTATTAAATGCTTTTGGACATTTCCCAAACTACATACCTGGCTCGTTGTTTCACACACTTCCCATTCCTACACCTGCCTAAGTATTTTGAAGCTAAAATCCCATGAACAAAGGGCAGAAATGTTAGGTGAGACCCTCATTTCCCAGTACAGCAGTTTACGAGCAGTGCTTTTCCTCAACATTGAGCTAAATTTCACGGACCTCCAGAGGTGCCCTTAGTGGTACATGTTATATATACGTACACATTTTAGTAGGCCAAAATGCGTAATGGAGAGAAGTGTGTTATAATATATGCTTGCTAACATGCAAATATGAAAATTCATGTAGCCGTAGGAGGCAAACGTTCCTTCGCACACCAGAATGTTCTTTTTAGTTTGAACCACTGAGTTCAAGAAAAGGGCTATTCTGCTTAAATGTGAAAAGGTGCATGTTAGAAGTGCATATGACCACTACTTTCTTCCCCAGTCTTAAGGGAGCACCCTTTGCTTGGCAGTTCGGCCTAGACTGTTTTCGTGACCTGGGGGTTGGGGGAGGAGGCACAATGAACAACAGGCCACAGTGCCATTCGTATTTGTTGTGATTATGTGTGTCCTTTGGTGATCTCAGGATTCAATTGCCCGATGAAACCCACTGGGGCTGGGGGTATTGTGTGCCTTCAAGTCGATCCTTTCGGAGAGGCGGGCTAGGCTACAAATAACCGTATTTTATTATTATTCTGCACTTTGGCAAAACCTCATACGGGGTTTCTGGCACGTATGTCTTCAGCCGGGTTTGCCTTTGCCTTCCTGTGAGGTGAGAGTTGTGACTTGCCAAATTCCCCCAGTGGAGTTTCCATGGGCTGAATGGGAACACGAACCCGTTCTCCAGGCAAGAAGTCATCGTTCAACACGCAAACACTGGTGGGATCCCACCAGCCCCAGCCAGCCACTATAGCAGGGATGATGGGAGTGCATTGTCTCATTGATGAAGTCACTAGTTTCTCGATTATATATTTTACAAATACTACCGACCATGAGTTGTCCCAGTACCAAAGGACCCCCCCTGCCCAATTTAGGTATGTAGCACCTTTTGAGTAATAACTAAAAAACGAATTGAGATACAGTGGTACTAGGGATAGAAATCCCAGGTACGAAATTTTAGCGGATACGAAAAAATCCCATAGGGAATTATTGTTCGGGTTACGAAACGTTTTTTCGGTTAGAAAAAACTTTTTGGTGCTTTTTTGGCTTTTCGCACGGAATCGCTGGCCTTTCCCCATTAGCGCCTATGCAATTCGGCTTACGACGGCCTTTCGGGTTACGAAAACAAAGCGGCGCGGAACGAATTACTTTCGTAACCGAGGCCCCACTGTATTATAGCTTGTTAGTCTTTGATCAGATTGGAGAGATCTTGTAGCACTTTGAGACTGGACTAAACAAGAAGTGGCAGCATAAGCCTTTTGTTTGCCTTCAGTCTACTTCCTCAGTCTACTCCAAATGACATTAGGAGTAGGACTGAAGTTAGGAAAGCTCCATGCTGCACAATTCTTCCGTTGACGACTCAAATGGTGTTAATACATTCTCTCTACAGACTCAGGTCCAAAACCCCAACTGCAGAAACAATCCAGTTTGGAGAGAGGATGCTTAACTTGCCCTGGGCTCCGTGCTAGGCGAATCCGGGAACCGTCGTTTATTCATGGTTCCAGAACGCTTCTGACAGAGAAGCTAAATGTCTCACAAACACTACAGTTCCCTAATCCCTAAACACTGCCTCCGGGGGACGTCAAAGCCGTTTCACACTGGATCATTTCCGCAGTGTGTCTTTGGACTCTTAACACAGCTAATTTATATCTTTGAGCGCCCCCCCCCTTTCGAGAAAGAGAGCGGCGGCAGTCCTACTTTTCCCTTCCTTCCGCGCATAGTCGATCTGTTCATGAACTACCAGAGAGGCGGGGCCTGATTGACTAGGCCTCATGGCCCACCTTTCCTCGGCTGCCATGGGCGACCGTCACGTCACGTGCCGGCCAGGGGGCGCCGTGTGATTGGTTGAAAAGGGGGAAAAAGCGACGTCTCTCTCCTCTCTCTCGACGCCTTTGGTGCGCGACGGCGGGGTCTGGAGGCGGAGGAGGAGGGCGGGCAGAGGGGGAAGTGGCCGTTAGCGGCGATGGCCCTTTTCGATCGCCCTTCTGTTAAAGACAACACACACACAGAGAACACACTCGCCCCGCCATGGCTTCAGGCGGGAAGCGGGGGGAGCGAGGTAAGAGAGGGTCGGGCCACGGCGCACGGAGGCTCTTTCAGCCCGCCTCCGTTTGTTATGGATAACCGAGGGGGCTGGAAGGGAAAGGGATGCTGCAGCCACACTCGGGAGATAACCGGTTTCAGAGCGCTTTAACTGGGGCGGCTCCATGCTCGGGAATTCTGGGAAGGGTCGCTTGTTGTGGCCCCAGAGTGGAGCTGAGCTCCGCTCTGGGCCACAACAGCGACCCTTCCCAGAATTCCAGAGCATGGAGCCCTGTCAGTCAAAAGCGCTCTCAAACCGGGTTACTCCCGAGGTGGGTGCTTCTGCCCAGAAGAAGAGTAACAAAACATTAAGCAAACCTTCATCATCCCCCACCATCGTATTGTATCATGCTTACTCTTTATCTATCCCACTATATATCACCCAATTATTATTATTGTTATTATATTATTATATAGCTTTTTACTCGTATAGCACTTTAATCATAGAGTAACGATTTTAAAACAGCTTAAATAAAAACCCACCCGTTATGGCATCATATTCTACACAAACAGTTAAAACAGACAGGCATATGATTGTGACGTCCGGTAAATTAGGGCAGACCATAAAAACACTGTCAGGTAACAATTGCACAATGCCAGGGAAGGCTTTGCCCACAATGATAGGGACTCAAGGCAGGTTTAAAAGAATGCCATTTTAAAAAAACAGTACAGGCCGCCCTTATCCACAGATTTTTTAATTTATGGATTCCAAGCATCCATGGACTTGAAAAATATTATATATTTCAATATTAATATGTATATTATTATCTTCAAACAGCAAACCTTGATTTTGCCACTTTATATAAGAGAGCCACTTTTGCTATTCCCATTGCATTTAATGGGAACTTGAGCATCCAAAGATTTTGTGTTTCCACAAGGGGTCCCAGAACCAAACCCCAGCGATAACAAGGGCCCCAATGTACACATTAAATGTATAATATAAAAAATGTGAAAACAAACAACAAAAACAACAGTTTCAAAAGTTAAAACCAGTTACGATTAAAATGGAATAGTTAACAAGGGCAAAAAACCATAGAAATTAGGGTGCCTCGAAGGTGTTGTGCATATTGTGGGTTTATATCGAACTAGTTCTGTTACCTCACTTGAGCCCGGCCTCCTTCTCTTTGCTGGACCATTCTTAATGAAGCTGCCTTTTTCCCTTTCTTTCCCGACATCACCATATTTTTCCATGGCCATTTTTGAGGTCAGTGGAGTTACAGCAACGTGGTTTGTTCCCACTGGGAGCATGCCTTTTTTGTGGGTTTTTCAGCTATGTGGCCATGTTCTAGAAAGAGTTTATCCTGGCGTTTCACCAGCATCTGTGGCTGGCATCGTCAGAGAAAATCTTCTTTGAAGGCCCAGCCACAGATTGCTGGAAACGTCAGGAATAAACTCTTCTAGAACATGGCCCCATAGCCTGAAAACCCACAAAAAACTACAGATGCCGGCCATGAAAGCTTCAATGTCACATGAGAGTGGAGTGTGTTTCATCTGTTCGGTTTCTGCCATTGTTAGAAAGTGCTAGATAGGATTAGAATTGAGATGGTCTGCTTATGTTTCTTATGTCTCCCCCAGTATTGGGAAACAAGCTTTTATTCATTACTATGGAATTGATCCATTGGCTTGCTATTTTTTTTATAGTAATCACACAGGAGGAGTTGGAGAAATGACTCCTGCTTCTTCTTGGACACTAAGAATGGGAACTTCTCTGGAAGTTACATTTCAGAAATGTAGCAGTATTGAGTGGCAATGCCTGGCTTCCAGTTTAAGCTGGCTTTTGGAGACCTTGTGAGGATATTATCCCCTGTGAACAGAGAACTATACACCACCTCCCTCCCTACTACTGCTTCTGCATTTTCAGTCACGTAATGTGCAGCTCACTCTATATGTTAGATGCCTTATTGTGGCATGAGTTTTTAAAGAATGAAAATAGGAGTTATGTATTTGTAAAAAGTAATACAAACTATGACAAAGATATCAAAAATGTGTCTCTCATATTCAAATTGTAATGTGAATATTAGATATACATTTTCGATACCCTTGTCATAGTTTGTATTTTTTTTTTTTACAATTCCCTAACTCCTTTTTTCATTCTCGTTGAAACCATGTTAGGTACAATACCTTTTTGTTGTTGATGAGTTTTTAAAGGCCACTGTTCACTTTCTCACTTGCTCCCTTCTGAAATAATAGGTGTTTGCCTAGGACAGTGATGGTGAACCATTTAGAGGCCGAGTGCCCAAACTACAACCCAAAACCCACTTATTTATTGCAAAGTGCCATATCCCTCTGGCTTTCTAGTAACAAACTCTGGCAAACTCTGTGCTGGGGTGATGGCACATGTGCCCACAGAGAGGGCTCTGGGTGCCACCTCTGGCATGCGTGCCATAGGTTCGCCATCACTGACCTAGGAAATCTTGTGCCCAGTTGAGCCCTCTAAGCCACTATGGTGCCACATTTTTGCTTATTTAGGACAAAGGTTCCCCTGCTGAATGGAGTGAGGCAAAGTAGCAGTGGAGTCTTGCTCTATACGTAGAAAGTAAGGCTATCAATGCCTCTTTATCACAGTGGCTGAACGTATCTGCTTCAGTATTAGAAGCAGTATATTTCTCAGTACTAGCTGTTAGGAAACAAACAGTGAGGTGTAATGTGTTACTGTCCAGCTTGTCAACTGAATGGCTTCCTAGTAAATAGAATGGGAGACTAGATGCCTTTTGGTTTGGTACAGGGTTACTTGTCATATATTATTACAAAGTTTGGCAGATTATAAATGCCACCTGACTGTATGATAAGATAGCTTATTGACCATATTTTATCACTTATAGAGTACCTTAAAAGATTTTCCTTTCTGAACAAAAGATTTCATTTCTGAATATAATGAATGCTAGTATTAGAAATGGACAATGGCCTCTGTTTTAACACATCTCAACAATGCCACAGTTATACATGAAATAAATTACATTTGTAGACTAGTCGTGTAGATCCAAACTATTTACGGTCAGGCTTATTAGGTCTTTGATGCAGAGTGTTGTCTCCCAGAAAAGCTCTTGTTATGATTTATTTAAATGAATGAGAAATAGTAGTAAACCATCTCTGGTTTGGAGCTTTGCTGTTTTTGTTTGTTTGTTTGTTTTTGGCATGTATCCATTTAAGGAGAGATAAGGAAAAAGCATAATTTTACTTCAGTAGAGAAATATATTCCATATCATAGCACTAAGTGTGCGTGTGGCAAACATAGATGTGTGGTTGCTTAGAATATACTGAAAAACAAACTAAGAGTATGCACTTCACTTTTGATGCAGAAAGAAATCTCTCTAATATAGTAAAAGTAATGGTTGGGGAAACTAAATCCATGCAGCAGACTTGAGGTATTAACATACCTGGCTGAAAAGATGGCAGTGAGAGAGACACATGCACATAGATTTATTTTGCTTTTTGCTCTCTGGCTTCAGAACATGAAACATTAACCTGAAAAGTTTGGTTTATCAGTTACAGGTTGTATACATGGTGCCTTGCTTGCTCCTGTTTGCAGCAGGAGTGGTTAAACAAACTGTGGACAAGACCCTGCATCAGGAGACATAGTGATCTGCATCACTGTAGCTACATCTCCTGATCAGGACCCCATAAACCCACCTTAGAAGCACCATCTCTTCAGGGATTGCTGAGATGGGGAGTGGTGTGGTGAGAGAAGAAGCATCCAGTTTTCACACAGCAATGAGGCATTTTGTGACAGGTGATCATAGGAACCCTTTCAGTGTCCTCTTGCAATTGTGTTTCACAAAGAATTTCAAAGAAGTAGGAATGTAACTGAAAAGCCACAACTGCTGCTCTTCATACGTTTGTTTTGTGAATGAGGGATTTGCTTCTTTTATTCAAGACTAGCCATCTAGCACTGAAACAATTTTTGTGTTGCTGTTGTTACAAAACTCTTAAAATTGTACCAGGACTCCAATGTGTCTTTTGCTATACTGTACTGAACGGTAAATCCTGCTGTTATAAGCTGGTTAGAGAAATGTAGTAGTCTGTCTTGTAAGAAGATTCTAGTGTTAAATAAAATTTGTTTACTTCTTAATAGCTGTATATGTAAATGTAATTGTTGTTGTTCTGTTAAATGCCCACATTTATATAGTCAGGGCAAGCTTGTTAAAATTCAGACCAGTCATTTCTTTATACAAGTGGATGAACTGCAGAAATAGTTTCCTGTTTATCTGTTTCTTATACTTGTGCCACCACCAGAGGGGGTTTGCTGAACAGGTCTTGGGCTATCTACTGAATGGAGTTTTATTCTAACGATTTCTTTACCACTAAAAGATGCCATATAGCCGACATAGATTTAGTTCATCATTAACCAGGATTAGATTTTTGAGTGTAGGTACTAGCATATGCTCCTTTGCTATCATGCAAAGTCATCCCTCAAGACTTGCAGCTTTGACACTCGCAGTTTTGGTTATTTGCAAAGTCAAGGCCGCTGTGCACTCACCCCTCCTCCTAACCCCTCCTGGGCTATTCCCCTGGGAAGAGGAAAAAGCCCTGGACCAATCCTGCCCCTTTCCAGGACAGAGAGCTGCCTCTTTCCCCAAGCGGCTCTCTGCCTAGGGAAGGGGTTTGGAGAAAATAATCCCCCAAGACAGGGAGCTGCTAGGGTAAAGACAGATCTCTTACTTTGCAAAGGGGGTTGGGGAAAGGGAATGCGCCTTCCCCAGCACTCCCTGAAGCTTTGGAAGGGAAGGAGGGAGCCGCAAATGTGTGCTCCCTTGCCCTTCCAGTGCCTCAGAGAGCTTGCTAGAGCTGTTTGAGGCTTCAGAAGGGAGATGGAGGTGTGCACATGCACACTGCTCTCCCCCCTCTGCTTTATTCGTGGATGTTGACTTTTGTGGGGGGGAAGTCTTTTGCCGCTAACCCCTGTGAATGTCAAGGTCAACTGTACAGTTTGATGTTGCAGCTGAATTACACTAACCCTATAATTTAGAATTCAGGATTCAAACCAAGGTAAGTTGAGGAGAGGAGAATTCCTTGCATGAGAAGGGAGAGATGAGAGTAAGGAGGGTATGTCTGAAAAGCTGCTTTTCAGTGTCCACTCAGTGATTGATAACTGGCCCTCTTGATGCTGGGTTGCAGCTTCCACTGCCCCTTGTCATTGGTTGTACTGTCTGTGGCTGCTGGAAACTTCAGTCGCACAGCTTTAGAGGATACAGTGGCTCACCTCTTTTCTTAGCCATTTTTAATAACTAAAGCTATTTCGGTATCTTGTTTCTGCTATAAATATTGTTTTCTGTAGCTGTTGTCAACAGTTTTTTTTAATTAATGGAAAGTAGACAGGAGACCAATTTCTGCAGTGCATGCAATATTTTTAGGTAAATTGTGTTTAAGAGCATTGATTTGCTTGACCATACAAATTCTAGTGTTCTGTTATAGAGTTAATCTATTCGGATTTGTTTTGATAAAGCAGAACAAGACACCAACTTTTCCTTTTGTGACCGTTGTGTCCACAAAGATTTGGTGTTTCACTTATTTTGGTTAATCTCAAAAGTGCATGTAGCCAAAAACCCTTTTGTTTCTCAGGGCATCAAGTTATCAGCAGAGGTCAAACCGTTTGTCCCCAAATACGCGGCGGTAACTGTGGCATGGTCAGAACCCTCAGAAGCATGTGTCTTTCCTAGATATTATACTACATGCTACCCATATGTTCAGGATCCATCAGTGGATAAGTATGTACTCTTCTACGTCTCATTTCTTGGGGGACCATTAACTTAGCAAAATTTTGAATTTAGGTTCTTTAGTTATTTAGCAAGTTTCATTTATTTAACAATTAATTGGTATACCCCTTCAGTATTTTAGATCACAGAATGTAGCCACTCTTCTCACAAGAGATTTCAGAGATAATAGAAGCATTAGCCTTTTGATCTCTGAACATTTGCCATCATCTATCAAATAAGTCATCTTTAAAAGCCATATGTTTGCATTCGTCAATAAATGGCTCATCAGACAGTGGGAAATTTGAAATTTTAAGGATTAGTCCCACCTATCTGCACCTTATTGTTTTAGTAATCTAAATCATCAGCAGTAATCTACAATTTAAATGTTTTTACTTATTCAAATACCCACAGCTGTGCAGTATGTGGGCTTTTTCTGAGAGAGAGAGAATGTGATTTTACAGAGATGAGAAGAATATTTACTTCTCCAATGAATTATTCCAACTACAGAAAGAGGATCTCCAGGAACTAGAAGAAAGAACTGGGGTGTGATTGGTTTTACTAATCTTGAGACTTTTGGGTGGAGCCTTTTCTATTTATGAATAGGATTTGTTCTCTCTGTAAAAGTCCCACCTTGCTACAAATCCAGAAGCTTGCAGACATACCATCATGTTATACAATTGTTTCAATGCTACTTTGCATTTCTGTCAAAGTTATCTAAAGCTATAGACGTATTAGATAAGAGTACAGTACTAGTTTGGAATTAAGTCTGTTCTTCTGCAGCATGATGCTCTGATATGAATAAACTGATACCTATGGACAGCACCATAATTTATGGTGTTGCATCATTGTTGATATAATATAGCTTTGATAGAGGGGAGCTAGTTACTCTGGTAGTTAAGGTGTTAACAAAGACGTCCCATTGTCTTTTATTTTGAAAAGATATAGTTTATCATTTATCCTAATACTGTACTGCGATCTTCAGTTTCTTTGCAACAAAATTGCCACTTAAATCCCTACCACTTAAAAATGAAAGTTGGCACCTCGGCATTTTATAATGCTGAATTTTGAATTGGATTGGCACTATGAAGTAGAAGTATTTTTCAGCCTTGCTGTACATATGATGAATTCAACACTGCATTTCTGTTTTAATCCCATCTCTTTCTTTTCTTGAAAATTATTGCTTCATAATAGGAAAAAAAATCACACAACATAGCTTTAATGCATGCCTCTTTGGTTTTAATTTTTCTGATTTAGAACTCATATTTTGAACAGTCACTTACGATTATTATGTGTAGCCAGATAAACCAAGTGACTTATTAATTATTGTTTTAAAGTTTACATTATACAGTCGGCCCTTCTTATACACGGATTCAAGCATCTACGGTTTGAAAATGTTCAAAAAAGTATATATTTCAGATATCAAAACTTGATTTTCCATTTTTTATAAGGGACACCATTTTGCTATGTCATTGTATTTAATGGAACTTGAGCATCCACAGATTTTATTATCCACAGGGGATCTTGGAACCAAACCCCAGCATATAATAAGGGTCCACTGTAATTTGTTTTAAAAACCTGTAATCTATTTGTTGAGAATGCCTTTTTCTTAAGTTAAAACATTTGAAAAACTAAAACAATCCACACAGATTCTAATACCCAATAGAAATATATTCAAGGAAGCTGGGGGGGGGGCATTGTGGGGAGAGAAGAGAAATGCTATGTTTGAATGCACTGTCCAACTAAGCAACAATGTGTTTATTTAATTTAGAAACCAGGTCTATACTCAAGATGTGCCCTGGGATTCTGCATCCTCCCATCCCCATTATGTATCTCAAAATGTTATGGGATGTAGTTCACTTGGGGAATACACCAGTTCTCCTTATACACCTGATGCCGCACCAAATTTATACACAGTTAACAACTTCCAGTGTGACAACAACAGCAGTAAGATCTTCAGCTCTTCTAGACAGGACAGAGACTATGTCAAACAGAGTCCTGTCATCAGGAAAGAGGCAGCATATCATCCTAGGGTAAGTTAATTGTTACAGTTGTTTTTTAATGTAATTGGGACAAATTGTATTTTATACTGTTGCTAAGGTATTTGGATTATGATATATTGTATTCTATATTTCCCCCCGGGTATTATGTTTTGCTTTTAATTCGTATAATATTGTTTTGGTTTGAATTTGCATTGAGGGACTGGGAAAGGGATAATTTATGAACCCTATTTGATTGTAATGTTTATGTTTTTTGTTTGATTGCTACCTTATTTATATTGTTTATTATTTTGTTATTTTGTATTGGTCAGGTGATTGGGAAGGGGTTAATTTATATCTTATTGTAATTTTTTGTATTGTATCTTTTTTACTGTTGTTAGCCGCCCAGATTCCCCATGATTGGGCGGGATACAAATAAATCAATATTATTATTATATTATTTTTATTATTAATGTTTTGATTTTCTGTTGATTTTCTGCCTGCCTTAAGAGAACCTTTTGGCAACAGATCCTGGCTTGGAATATTAGTAGCCAAGTCCAGAGTATAGGATGCTCTTTTTCAGTATTTAGTTCCCCAGGGTCAGGTATTCGATCATTGGTTGGTCCCTGCTATCCCACATGGTTACTAGGGACAGGTTTAGAAGCAACCCAAGTTGTGCACGGAATATATCTAGCTTCTGCTGCTTTTTATGTAGATGGGTAGATGAGTCTACTGTGTCCTTAAGCTCAATATAGCTAATACTTTAAAGCTCAAATGAAGTTCTAATTAATAGAATTCTTTGAAATATTCAGAAGTTAGTTTTGTGCCCACTTTGAATAACTTTATCAGTTCGATTGGAACAAATACCTGATATCTTTCTTCCTGGACAATTATAGGAGCCATAGAGCTAACCTGCTTCAAAATTTACTTATGATGCCTTGTCCCTGCCAAAATTCTCAGTCATATACTGGGCCCTTGTCTCAGAGGCTTTAGTTACACATCATCTTGGACGAGGCCAGAGGAGAACCAAGACCTTATGAGAGACAGGCACTACCACATCACATTTGAGTAAAATAACATAAAGAAAGTTAGGGTATTCTGTGCATTTATACCAGTGATTTTGCTTATTTTAATTTTTGTTGTTATTGTTAGACCTTTGAAAGGGGCAAAAAAAAAAAATTCCCCCAAGTGAGAAATAATTCCTTTAGCATTTGCAGAAGAACCATCTGCTGTTAAATTTAATTGTCAACTAAAATTGTAGTAAGACCAACTTTAATACAACACTGATATGAACAGTAAACAGTTTGGATAAGAACTCAGAAAAAATGTTTTTTCTTTGTTACTTTTTACAGAGGCGGCCCAAGGATTTTGAACCCAAATTGGAGAATAAAAGACTTGATGGGAATGACTCTTCTAACAAGTCAACAGAGAGTTCATCTTATACTGCTCTACATGGTAGAAATCCTATTAAATCAGGTACATTAGAATTATTGGTTAATTTGATATTCTGCAGGTGAATTTGATCGAAGGTTTTGTAGTTACAAAAAAACCAGAGTAGGTAGTGGGATCATTTTGAGATAATGCATACAGTTAGATTACTCTCTGAATCATTGTTTTGAGTGCCTCTATGGCTGGCTGGCAAAATGGATTTTTTTCTGTTGGAAACAGTTCAGTACTGTCTACTTCTAGGTCATTAATATTTACATAAACTAAGCATACATTTTTTGTTTACATTTAATACATTGGCTTTTATGCATTCTGAAAACATTGTATTTAAAGTACATTTCCTGGTTACTCAGAAATGAAACTGAAAAATGCCATGAAATCAATTAATAAATCAAAGATTTTAAAATAGTTTTAATTGGATGGTTATGTACACTATCCAGATAAATTTCAAAAAGAAGGGGCAGGGGAGAAACTGGATAGAAACCTGTGAGGAAAGATCATGTACCATCAACCTATAATACTGACTTTGGAGGTAGGGATGGGGAAAAAAGACTGTAGTTGGAGCAGAGGTGAGATATGAGTTTACTGAAGCCCTGAACAAAAGTGCACCACTGTGCAGCATTTTCCTGCACATCCCTACATGTGTCCTTTATTCATTCAAAATAATAAAATATATTGTAGATATATTTCTCACAGAGAAAGCGTACTACTTATTCATATAAACTCTCACTTTTTTTCAGACAGGCCAGTTAAAGCCCTGAGTGGGAAATTAAAACAATTTCAAAACAATGAATGTCTTCCAGAACCTGCCTTTGAAGTTACTCTCTCTGATTTCCCTAAATTGCAAAGTGCAAGAAGTCCTAATCTGCTGGATCTTCAGAAACATGCATGGGGACCATTGGGTTCAGCTGAAGGAGATAAAGTGCCTCGGAAACCTCCAGAGAAAACAGCATTATCAGCTTCGGTGACCAGAGAGGTTAGTACTTGGTTGCCTTTGGAATACTGAACAGTTATGGTTATATGACACTAGTTTTAACATCAGTATATTAGTTCTGTATTTATGTGTGCACCTGCGTGCATATGCACTGCCATTCAGTTGTTCCTGACTTATGGTGCCTTCAAGTTATTTTTGACACACAGTTACCCTAAGGTAAACCCATCATAAGTTTTTCTTGGCAAAGTTTGTTCAGAGGGAAGTTGCCATTGCCTTCCTCTGAGGTTAAGAAAGTGTTCAGGATTTCCATGACCAAGCGGGTATTCAAACCCTGGTCTCCAGACCTTCAAACCACTATACCATGCTGACTCTCAGCACTATGTGTAGCATTAGAAAAATGTTTAAGATTAGACAGTTTATGTTATCAGTAGCATCAGTTTGAGCTTGCTTTAACTGCTCTGGCTCAGTGCTAGAGAATCCTGGGAATTGTCGTTAACTATGGCACATGAGTGCTCTGATAGAAAAGGCTAAATGTCTCACAAACTACAGTTCCCAGAATTCCCTGATACTCAGCCAGGGCAATTACAATAGTCTCAAACTAGATTATTTCTGCAGTGTGTTTTGATGTAGGAGATACATTTATCTATATTAGTAACAGAAAAAAATAAATCCTGTATGATATTAACAATAATATATTGTTATATCTGTTATATTATATACACAGAGGCGAAAATAGAAATCAACAGACAGTTATTGATTTGGGTAAGGATAAATAAAATGGAAAATAAAATAACTTCATTTTCTTATTTCACCCCTTGACTTTTTGACAAGCTTATGCAATTTTGTATGGGGCAACTTCCCAATTATTGTAGTTGCATCATGGTGAGATTAGTGCATCATGTAAATGAATCTAATGTCATTCATGTTTCATCAGACATAAAGCAAATATTTAAAATACATTCTTATCAAGTATATATGAATAGGTCAGCCCAGTTT
The DNA here is from genome assembly GCF_019175285.1 of Sceloporus undulatus. Classification (NCBI taxonomy): domain Eukaryota; kingdom Metazoa; phylum Chordata; class Lepidosauria; order Squamata; family Phrynosomatidae; genus Sceloporus; species Sceloporus undulatus. The sequence continues at coordinate 256,349,994 of NC_056523.1, forward strand.
GCATTGATTGGTTTGTATTTATCCTGTATGTATAATTTTAGAATAGTATTCAGCCTTCAAAAGATAGGAATCAGCCTTCAAGAAATCAAATTTCAGCAACACAACATTATTGTTACCATGCTAGATCACTTTTTTCAGAACAGTTTTGTTTGATTTGGTTAAAGCTGTGAATATATTTATTAATTTGTTCCTTCTTAAATTTGGTCAGTTATAATAAACCTTTATGTAGTTGGTTTTCCATTTAGCCATCTAAACCTCTGACTAATAACAATACTTTATTGTCAATACTTTAGTCAAAACTATTCATAATCTTACATATGATTCCTTTGGATACAGATCTGTATTCTATTATGTAGAATTCCTATTCATTTATTTACTTATTGCTTATGTCACCTCCGGATTAGTTTTGAAGGATAGAGTGGTGTGTGTAAATTATTAGTGTTTTGTACTAAGTACTTCAATATTTGCTGTAGGGTGAACAATCTCTGAAAAAGAATTTCCCAACAAAACCTTTACATTCTTCACCTGATCCTGGAGGTAAGTGCTATCTGTTGTAGTAGTTACTGGGTTACAATTAATACTTCATTGTGACTATTTAAAAAAAAAATTAAAGTGTTGATTCATGCTCCAGACTTAATTTCATCTGTATGGGTATTTATTTATTTTGTTTGTTAAAATATTTATTACTTCCCAGCCTTCCAAGGCAATACAGAAGAAAGAAAGTAAAACAATTCAGAACAATAATTAAAAACTAGAAAATGCAAAATTAAACAGTCCCAATGGCCCCATACAGACAGGCCAAAATAAAGCTGCTTCTGGTCACTTTGGAGGTATGCTGTTTAAATGATACATGCGTCCTAAGAGTCCAGAAGCCACGCCAAAGCCACGCTCCAGTCCAGTGGCTTTGCCACGGCTTCCAGACTCTTAGGACGCATGCATCATTTAAACAGCATACTTTCCAAAGTGACCCGAAGCAGCTTTATTTTGGCCTGTCTGTATGGGGCCCAAATCTAACTTTTATTTTACAAACAAAAGATCATATAAAACAGTGCACTCCTTCCAGAACCTGGAAAGAGATGGAGCTAACCTGAATTTTCCTTGGCAATAATCCCATAACTGAGTCTGTTACTAAGAAAGCCCTGTCTTGTGTATTCACCAACTTTAGAAGTGCAGAGAACAATCACTCTTTTTAGTTGATGAATGAAAAGGTGATTAATTTGAAGTGGTATAAATATGCCCTTGGCTATGAGTGATATCTGTTTTTCATATCATATGTATGTTGATTATGTATCTCATTTTCAGAATTCGGTACATAAAATGTTGGAGCAAGGCGGTGTTCTGTCATTCACATATATTTGGAAGATACTGTGTTATTGTGTATCTTCAAGTCATTTCTGACTTATAGTGACACTAAGATGATCTACAAAGATACTGTTCAGAGGGGCTTGCTCTTGCCTTCCTTTAAGGCTGAGAGAGTATGGCTTGTCCAAGGTCACCTAGTGGGTTCCATGACTGAGCAGGGATTTAATCCCTGGTCTCCCAGAGTTCTAGACCAACATTCAAACCACTACACCACAAAGGATTGTATGCCAGTGGTTTTCAAACTTTGGTTGCCCACCTCTTTTGGATTTCAACTTCCAGAAGTCCCAGCCAGCTAGTCCAATTATCTATATTTGGGAGCTGAAATCCAAAACACTTGGACCAAGAAGCACTGGCATGTACAGTTCATATGCAGCACCTAAGAATGTCTTCAAGAAGGAGATAGCTTTATTATTATTATTAACAACATTTATTTATAGAGCACTGTAAAGTTTGTACAGAGCTTTACATAGCAAGGGTCAAATAAAATAAGGAAAAATAAATAAAAACCTGCCAAGTGGCGTACAATCTAAAGCAACAACATTACATGACTAAAATATCTCTAAAATAATACTAACTACTATACAATGAAAACACAGTAAGTAGCAGATTAACAACCAGTAATTTGGAATGCCTCCTAAACAAGAGTGTCTTCAATTCAGCCTTAAAATTAGTCAAGGAAGTAATAGTACCTCCAAAATATCTACTGTAATGAGAAATAAGCCATGTGAAAATTTGACACAGCCTTCCTGAAGATACATTTAGTAATAGAATGTTTTCATAAAATCTTACCTGTGTGTTTTGTTGACTGTCAGTTCCTCTGGTATGTGTTGGTTTTTTGACTGAGACACCCATGCTTTGTGCCACTGTGCCACCACAAACTCCTAAGAGGGTTGTTTCAACTCCAGCTGCAGTTTCTACCACCAACCTTTGTGGACGTAAAGGGAAACAAAGTGTTCCTGCAGACTGTAAGGTAGGAAGGATATCTTTCAAGTCATTTTAAGACTATTGCTGTCTTACTGCTATCTTTTGAAGTAGCAATTAATTCCTCAATTTTGCACTCAAATCTCAAATGCATTAAAAATTATGTAGGGAGAATAACTGACAGATTTTAAAGTGGTGCTTTAGTCTTGGATAGTAAAGTCTGTTTCCTAAAGTTCTTTTGTTCCTTTTCCCTATCTCCTTGATGCCTTTTCTGTGCTGCTTAAATAACTCAGAACAGTTCTGCTTTTTTGCAACTGCTCCTCAACTTTAGGCAGCTCAGCCCACCCAGTTGAAAAATAAAGTAGAGACAGCTGACTGCTTCCCCAATTGTCACTTTTTACCCATTTTCTGCCCCCCAAATCTTCTGTACATTGGCTGGCTTGCAAGGCAAATAGTGATGCTTGCACTCTCCCCATATGTTCAGCTTTTCTGGATATTCTACTATTCTTTGTTTTCATTGTTATTTTCTGTTCTATACTGTAAACCTCTTAGCCCCTTCTAGTACGTTTGATATAAATGTCCTTGCTAGTTCTAGCTTGGAGACATTTGTTTCCCGCCCCCCCCCCCCCCCCCTGTTTCCTAAACATGTTTGAAATTTTATTCTCTGGATGACAGGCTGCACAATCCACACTCATGAGTTTTCCCCTCATGCTAAATGCTGATTATTGTTTTAAAATGTTGTCCCTCCCCATCCTTCAGTTAAAATTACTTCCACTACACCATCCTCATTTCTCAATGGTAATTTTCTCCATTCAGTCCAGGTTGTCCCTGGCTTGACAACAGTACATGTGAAAGGGATCTGGGAGTCTTAGTAGACCACAATCTGAACATGAATCAACAGTGTGACATGGTAGCTAAAAAGCCTAATGCTGTTCTAGCCTGCACCAATAAGAGTATAGTTTCTAGATTGAGGGAAGAAAGAATACTTCACTTTTCTGCTTTAGTCAGACCTCACCTGCAGTATTGTGTCCAATTCTGGGCACCACAATTCAAGAAGGATATTTACAAGCTGGAGCATCTCCAGACTCCAGACAAGGGTGACCAAAATGCTGAAAGGTCTGGAAGCCATGCTGTATGAGGGGCAGCTTAGGGAGCTGGGTATGTTTAGCCTGGAGAAGAGAAGGTTAAGAGGTGACATGACAGCGATATTTAAATATTTGAAAGGATGTCATATTGAAAAGGGAGCAAACTTGTTTTCTGCTGCTCCAGAAACTAAGACACAGAACAATGGATTCAAATTACAGGAAAAAATATTCTACCTAAACATTAGGAAGAACTTCCTGACTGACAATAAAAGCTGTTTTACAGTGGAACATGCTGCCTCAAATGCGCTGGCATCTCCTCCTCTGAAGGTTTTAAAGAAAGGCTGGATGGCTCTCTGTTGGGAGTGCTTTGATTGTGAGTTCCTGCATGTCAGGTGGTTGGACTTGGATAGCCCTTGTGGTTGGTCTCTTCCAGCTCTGATTCAGTGATTCTTACCTCTGCTGTCAATTAGTTGTGGCTTTTTTCTGGACCTTGTTCTGGCAACATTCCTCTTTCTATTTTCCCTTTCCCTTTTAGATTAAGTGATTACATTGGCCAGGATCCAGCATACATATCTACTTTTAGATGAAGCTCTGTCAGCAGATTGAGGAGGAGGCAATTCTCCTTCCCAAGTCCTTGGTGGAACTCTGTTCCTCTCTTTTCATGCCATCCCAGAGTCTTCTATTTGAAAATTTGGCTCTAGAGTGTTTACCAGTCATTTGGCGCAAGCACTGACGATGTGCAGAGATGGTGTGCAGGGACTATGTGGATAGGGGAGTCACATTGTTCTGAATCCTCTGGCAGAGCTTTTTCTGATTCTGGCCCCTTTTCTTTAAGTTAACTTCAGTTATCGTTCCCTTTTTAGATCACTTCTATTTCCACTATCTGTTTCATTCTTTTTATTCATACTTTCTCATCATAGATGATGCAACCCAGCGCTGTTGCAGCTCTCTTTGGTCACTCCTTTTTCTTGGAACTCCCCATTTCTTAGTATCGGCGTTTATTCCTTAACAATTTTTAGTTGACATTTGGAATAATACCTATTCTTCCAAACCAGGAGCACTAATCTCTCTTGTCCCTTTCTCTCTCTCTCTCTCTCTCTCTCTCTCTCTCTCTCTCTCTCTGTGTGTGTGTCATTTCTCTTTTCTGGTAGTCTTGTTTTTCTTAGCTTTCTAGTTAAGAAGGGTACGTACAAGTGTTTTTGTAATTTAGCTTCTGAATAGTCTTGCTTTTAGGTTCCTTTTTAAAGTAATAAATATTAATCAGTGTCATTAGATGAATATTACATATACACACAAAATGTTTGCACATTGTTGATGACCAGTTTTGCACCATTATTGTATTACCGTATTTCCCAGCGTACAAGACGACTTTTTGACCCTCTAAAATGGGGTCAAAAGTTGGGGGCCGTCTTGTACGCCGGTAACGAGAGCCCCAGGAACCCAGCGCACTTACCTGGTTGTCCTGCCAGCTTCCAAAGGGCTCCGGAGCCCTTTGGAAGCCGGTGCGGGGGTACCTCCCTGGCTACCGGCTTGCAAAGCCCTCCAGAGCCCTTTGGAAGCCGGCGTGGGGGTGCCTCCCTGGCTGCCCGCCTTGCAAAGCCCTCCGGAGCCCTTTGGAAGCCGGCGTTTGTGGGCATCAGGCCCCCTAAACTTGGCCTATAGTAGGCCAGGGCACTGCCTGCATGCAAGGCAGGCTTTGCAGGCCTCAGGAAAGGCCTGGGGTAAATAAAAATAAAAAATAAAAGAGAGAGAGAGAGGGAGATAGAGAGGGAGGGAGAGAGGTAGGGAGAGAGAGAGAAAGAGAGAGAGAGAAATAGAGAGGGGGAGGGAGATAGAGAGGGAGATAGAGAGAGAGAGATGAGAGAGAGAGAGAGAGAGAGATGAGACAGATATATATATATATATATATAGAGAGAGAGAGAGGGAGATAGAGAGAGAGTGAGAAATAGATATAGATAATAATAATAATAATAATAATAATAATAATAATAATAATAATAATAATAATATTTATTTGTATACCGCCCTCTGGCAAACCAATCCGGGCAGTTAACAACAGTAAAATATAAAATATGACAATTAAAAACACTTTATCCCTCCCCCCCTTAAGACAGTATTAAACAGTATAAGATATTAAAATACAATGTCAATGCATAAAAACAACAATTAAAAACTAAAAACCCTGATATCCCTCTGTTGATCCTCAACCATCACAAAGATGGGGCCACGGGAGGAATGAGGGAATCAGGAACCTGGGCCGGGATGGTTAATCTGGAAAGGCCTGCCAGAAGAGATCCGTCTTGACCGCTTTTTTAAAGCTGTCTAATGATGTTATCTGACGGATCTCATCCGGCAGGTCATTCCAGAGTTTGGGGGCGACAGCAGAGAACGCCCTCTGGGAGGTCGCCGCAAGCCTAGATTTTAAAGGCTGTAGTAAGTTCCTCCCAGAGGACCGGAGAGCGCGGGGAGGATTGTACGGGAGAAGGCAGTCCCTAAGATAGCTTGGACCCAAGCCATTTAGGGCTTTAAAGGTGATAACCAACACCTTGTACTGGGCCCGGAAGCTGATAGGCAGCCAGTGGAGGGACCTCAAAACCGGAGTAATGTGGTCCCTCCTAGATGTTCCTGAGACAAGCCTGGCTGCCATATTTTGAACCAGCTGTAATTACCGAGTCAAGCACAGGGGTAGCCCCATGTAGAGTGCATTACAGAAGTCAAGGCGTGAGGTTACCAGCGCGTGCACAACCGTCTCGAGATCCCTTACTTCCAGAAAAGGGCGCAGCTGGCGTATCAGCCGAAGCTGATAACAGGCACTCCTGACCGTCGCATTTACCTGATTTGTCATCAGGAGCGACGAGTCAAGGAGCACCCCCAGACTGCGAACACAGTCGCTGGAGGAGAGTGTGACCCCATCCAGGACTGGAGGTTGCAACCCAATTCTTGGTTTGGGGCCGCTACCATGAGCACCTCTGTCTTGTCTGGATTCAGTTTCAATCTGTTTTTCCTCATCCAGCCCATTACCGCCTGAAGACATTCATTGAGAGAAGAGATGGCATCGGAATTCGAGGCCGACGAACGAGATACAGAGAAATAGATTTGGGTGTCATCAGCATACTGATAACACCCAGCACCATGACTCCGTATTATCTCACCCAGCGGCTTCATATAGATGTTAAATAACATTGGGGACAAAATAGCCCCCTGAGGAACCCCACAAGTGAGATACCTCTTACTGGAGCTACAGTCCCCGAGTAGCACCCTTTGAGACCTGCCCGAGAGGAAGGACCGGAACCACTGCAAAGCAGTGCTCCCGATACTTAACCCCCTCAGGCGGTCCAAGAGGATGCTGTGATCTATAGTATCAAAAGCCGCTGAGAGGTCTAAGAGCACCAACAGGGTCACACTCCCCCTGTCAATGCTCAGACGCAGATCGTCAGTCAAGGCAACCATGGTAGTCTCAACCCCAAAGCCTGTCGTAAAGCCAGTTTGAAATGGGTCTAGATAATCGGTTTCATCCAAGACAGCTTGGAGCTGAAGGGCAACCGCCCTCTCGATCACCTTGCTCAAAAATGGCAGCAATGACACCAGCCTATAATTCCTCATATCCAGGGGGTCTAGGGAAGGTTTTTTCAGGAGTGGCCTAACCGCCGCTTCCTTTAAACAAGATGGAACATGTCCTTCCCTGAAGGATGCACCGATGATATCCGTGAGGAATCTCATCAATGCATCCCCCCCTGGACGGGCCAGCCATGATGGGCAAGGGTCGAGAGGGCAAGTTGTCTTCCTCACCTTACCAAGCAGCTTGTCCACGTCATCAGTACTCACAGATTGGAGCTGATCCAGTATAACTACATCGGCGGAGTCACTGGACGCCTCGCCTGTCGACTCTGTTTCAACTGTGGCATCTAAGTCGGCTCTTATCTGAGAGATTTTGTCTGCAAAGATGTTGTTAAACGCGTCACAGCAGGCCGTCGTCGGGTTAAGTAAGGGATTTGGCGCAGGGGGCACCTGCGTCATTTCCCTCACCACCTTAAACAGCTCTGCTGGACGGGACTCTGCAGACGCAATACGTGCAGATGAGAGAGAGAGAGGGGGGGAGATAGAGAGAGAGGGGGGTAGATAGATAGAGAGTGAGAGAGAGAAATAGATAGAGATAGATAGATAGAGATAAGTAGATAGATAGATGATATATATATATATATAGAGAGAGAGAGAGAGAGAGAAATAGATAGAGAGATAGATAGAGAGATAGATAGAGCGAGAGAGAGAGAGAGATGGAGAGAGAGAGAGAGAGAGAGAGAGAAGCAAGCAGGCAATTGAATGGGACGCGCTGCTCCCTCCGCCCCGTGCGCGCGCCGCAGCTTGAGCGCATAAGCTCAAGCCCGCGTATGGCGCGCCCGCGTATGGCACGGGCGCACTGTACAGTTCAAGTAGCAAGTGCATGAGTCAGCATTTGGTGAGCTGTGCCTCATGGGAAGTCTGATGCAACATGCACAGAAGGTGAAGTCAGCCAGGAATGCATCATGGGTGATATTCTGATGCAATAGATACTGGGTATGAAACCAGCCAAGTTTCATTGGTGGCATGGCTGTACCATGGCTTCCAGGAAGACCACCTATATAAGGGAGAAGGTGACCATTTCCGTTGTTGGGTTTTTGTGGTTGGTGGTTGGTGAAGCACTTTGTTAGTTTGTATGATAGTGAGTATTCAAGACGGCTGTCTGATATTCAGTGTAATCTTTGTAAATAGCTCTGCAACAAAGATTAAAAGCTCTCATTTGTCCGGAGATTTATTCCTGCAGCTGGGAGCTCAAGGCTGCATCCTGTGTGTGGGAGGAATTTTACTGCGCAGCGCAGAGCAGCAGACTTTTCACAAAGACCTTCTAGGTGTCCTGCCTACATGCATCAACTCTACTTGTGTGTGCGTACGAGACACAGTTTGTCTGTATGCACCCCAACATGTTTTCATGCCCTCTAGACGCTCATAAGAGTCAAATTGCTAATTTGTAAAATAATAAATAAATAAACAAACACTTTTTGTCTAGAGATTGTTTGGGGGCAATTATTTTGTGGGCACAGATCTGGAGAGCTAACATAGTTCCTATTCTTCTATAGTTGCCCGCCCCTGCATTGGGTTCAGCTTAGAGCTACAAATTCCAGGATCCCATAGGATGGGATCGTAAGATGAAGCCATAGTAGTTAAGTAGGTAATTCTATTTGCAGAGGATTTTTTTTCTGTGCCTGCATCTTAACTTCTTTATGACTCGGATATTATTTTCCTTAATGTGTTGAATAATACAACCTTCCATATATTATGGGATTGCAGTTCCCAGCATTCATCCTCATTGGCTATATTGACCAGGGCTGCTAGGACTTGCAGTCCAACAGCATCTGGATGGCTGCATGTTTAGGGCTACCCTATTCCAATGTTTAGAGTGTTGAGAGTGTTCAAAGTAGAATCATATTTCTATTCAGTATGTGAGTTGTTCTTGGGTAGATTCATGAAACCAATATATGAAAGCATCCCATCATGGCACTGCCTTTCCACAGTGGTGGGATTGTTGCTTTTGTGAAGCAAGATGCTATGTAAATGATAGTACTTCTGCTAGTAGTAGAGTCTACCACATCAGAGGGGCTTTTGTTGAGAAACCAGATTAAATATGCTGACAGTTTCTGGGCAGCAGTGGTAGTGGGGTGACACTGATGGAGGATCTTAGAGACAAAGACAGTGACACTTAGGTTAACTCCTTTTAATACTGCACAGAAAAAGGCACCAGTAAACCACTTTTAAATGTCTTTTACCATGAAAAACCTATGATTAAACAGTCTAAAATAAAACAGAATTGTGCTGGAAGATGAGACTCCCACATCAGAAGGCACTCAACCAACTACTGGGAAAGAACAGAAGACAAGTATGTGAAATGCTGGGTCTAATGATGCACCTGAACTCAATACAAAAGAATTTTGGGGTGATAATATGCTCTGATGTGAAAGGAAAGTCCATACCTGCACAGTGCATGTAATAAGAACATAGAATGTGACAAGTCTAAGCCCAGAAGCTAGACATTATAAAACAATAAATTGAATGTATAAACTTTGCAACAGTTGAGGTGAGCAAACTATTAAGCCTAATAGTCTGGGAGCTAGAGGAACTTTGGACCAAAACCAGGAACATCATCCAGGAAGAATGCAAAAAAACTATTGTCTGACATTCTGCATCATTGTCACCACAATCCCTCCCCCAAGCCTACCTTGGCAGACTGGTAGTGCCCCGAACAAAGCATTTCTGAAGCAGTGGATATCAGGACATAGGGAAGTGACATTCACAGAATACATCAAGAATTAGCATTTGGAGAGAACTGTTGGGTCCTCCCACAACTCCTTGTCCTAACAAGAACTAGAACTAGAACCAACTAGAAACACAGTGCAGACATCATTTCCCAGCACCCCATTCTCCAGTGCCTTGTAAACACTTTGGTCAGTGCACTGCCAGACTGGGAAGGTAGGTTTCTGTGGTCACATTGGTTATTTATGACCACAAACACGAAATCCTAGCAGTTGTGGTACCTTAAGTCCAGCTTATAATATCATAACTGCTGAATGGGTTGTTAACCATGATCTACACAAAAAAAGTCCAGCTTACAATATCATAACTGCTTTATGGGTTGCTAACCATAATCTGCCCCCCAAAAATGGGTTGCTAACTGCTGAATGGGTTGCTAACCATGATCTACACAAAAAAAGAAACTCTTCAGTTAAGGGCTGACGAGAAACAAAAGTACAGTGCGCCCCGCGTTGTAGGCGGGTGCGCTTTACACGGACTTGAGCATACTTGCTCAAGCCGCGGGGAGAGCGTGCAGCGCAAGGGGCAGTGCGTCCCATTCAAATGAAAGCAGCGTGCGCCCATGGTGCCCCGCGCGCTCCCGTGCTGCCACACCGCCGCGCACAGGGCTCCAGCATAGGTGGAATTCACCTTACGCGGGGGGGGGGGTCCGGAACGGATCCCCCACGTAAGGCAAGGGCCCACTGTATAGGATGACAGAAATAGGATCAGAATTCTGAACACAACTGTGCAGTGACTATGTCTCAGATTAAAGAACTATTATAGTAATCAATATAAAGAAGTAGAAGAAGACAACAAAATGGTAGAATAAGAATGTCTTCCACAATATCCAAGAAATAAAAAGGAAATTCAAACCAAGAGTAGGGATGTAATCCAACCCTCAGGAGAACAAACTTGTAAGGTCAAGGAAAAATATTTTTTAAAATGTTGGAAGTAATATGCTGAAGAACGACGTAAGGGAGATGAAAGAATGACAGATTCATTCAGGGAAGAACCTTTGTTGATGAACCCACAGTTTTAGAAAGGAAGTGGAAGCTGCTCTCAAAGCACTTGGGCAAATCTGCAGAAACAGATGGTATACCAATAGAGCTGCTTCAATCTACAGAGACAGAATCTACTCTAGCTCTAAGCAAGATCTGGCAATGAATATGGAAGACAAAACAATGACCCACAGATTGAAATCACTCAGTATAAATTCCAGTCTCCAAGAAAGGGAACACCAGGGATTGCAGTAAGTACATGGCCATTGCATTAATTTCCCAAGCAAGCAAAGTGATGCTCGAAATTCTACAACAAAGACTTTTACTACACATTAAGCGAGAAATGCCAGATGTCCAAGCAGAGTTCAGAAAAGGAAGAGGCGCTAGGGATCATATTGCAAACACATGTTGGATAATGGACCAACCAAAGAATTTAAAAAGAAAATCAGCCTGTGTGCTATTGACTATAGCAGAGCTTTTGATTGTGCAGGTCATGCAAAACCATGGATTGCTCTGAACCAAAAGGGTGTACCACTGTATAACCTATAATCTATTCAAGCAGCCACCGTAATGACAGAATATGGAGGAACAGATTGGATTCCATTGTCAAGGGGGTCAGGCAAGGCTGCATCATATCACCTTGCCAGTTTAAAATTTACACAAAACATACCATACAGAAGCCTGAGAAAGAAACACCAGCAGCTTAAGATATGCAGATGGCATTATTCTGCCAGCAAAAAATAGCAATGATTTCGAAGGTCTATTGAGGAAAGTAAAAAAAGTGCAAAAGTAGACGAAGAAAATGAAAATACTGATCACATATGATTTATATAACTTCAAAGTTATATAAAGAAGCAGAGCCCTCCCTCCAGTCCATCTGGTGCCATCCAGCCATGGAGGGAGAGATGCAGGCCCAGCTCCGTCGGGCCTGGCTTGAACTAAGAAGAAGAGCCCTCCCTCCAGTCCATCTGCCTTGGTCCAGGCCTCAGAGGGAGAGGAGAACTGCTGAACCTGATCCCCTTCCCCACCACCATTCCCTTCTTTTGTGTCGTGTTTTTTTTTTTTAGATTGTAAGCCTGAGGGCAGGGAACCGTCTAATTAAAAATAATAATAATTGTAAGCATTCCACATGCATTGACTTAATCAAGAAAGCCACATCCGTGATTCTGCAAGGCTTGAGCAGAGCTGTTGATGATAGAGTGACTTGCGCTGCATTCACACAGCAGAAATAATGCAGTTTGACACCACTTTAAATGCTATGGAATCCTGGGATTTGTAGTTTTGTGACATATTTAGTCTTCTCTGTCAGAGAGCTCTAGTGCCATAACAACTTACAGTTCCCAGAATTCTATGGCATTAAGCCATGACAGTTAAAGTGGTGTCAGCCTGGATTATTTCTGCACTGCAGATGCAACCTTAGAGGTCTCTTAGAGTTGTCATAAATTGAAGCCAACTTGATGGCAATGAACTACAACAGGAGCACTTCCAGCAGCAAAGAATATATATTCATATAGCATCTCAGGAAAAGTGCTTATTCCATTTGCCTGGGGTGTCTCCTCCCTGACAGTTTCCATATGATACATTATACACGTCTCTTGTACTATAGAATATCAATTTAAGATATACTTGTTCAGTGTTTTGAAATAAGGAGCTGCATGACTTTGGAACAAAAAGGAGTCATCTTCTTAATCCCACAATAGAAACCTTAAAAATAAAATACAATGCGCCGTTGGCTTATGTGGGGGATCCGTTCCGGACTCCCCCGCGTAAGCCAAAAAACACGTATGCTCGAGCCCCATTCACTTGAATGGAGGTTGTGCATGCGGCAGCACGCATGCACGCACCATGGGCACGCGCCTCATTCATTTGAATGGGATGCGCCACCCCTTGTGTCCCACGCAGCTCTCCACAGGTTTGAGCATATTCTCAAATCCGCGTATAGCGTGCCTGAGTATGATGCGGGCGCACTATAATACAGTAGATCCTCATTATCCACGGGCTTGCCATCCGTAGATTTAAACATCTGCGTTTGACAAGCCCCGTTGTCCCCAATGGTAGCATGTGAATGCGGCTGCACTAGTGGGTGTGTGCGTGTTGTGCCACCATTAGGCACAACAGAACTTGAGGTGCCAAATGTTGACATATCCATGAGGGGGAGGAACTTGGTTTCAGTTTTGATACTGTGTTAACAATATTTTAACCTATTTTTCAATAGCCAGAACCAAAAGAGAATGCTAGTGACAGTGAACTTGAAGAAACTGTAGAGAAGAAGAAGAAGAAAAAGAGGAATAAAAAGAAACCGAAGCCAAACAGTGAAACAGAGAACTCTCCTAGCAAAAGCGTCATATATCAAGAACCTCCAAGAATTGAGGTACATATTTTTGATTTTCCAGATGACATCAAGGTTTGTGTGTGACCTCCCAGAAATCTTAGACCAATTTGAAGTTTGTAGAAGTTCAGGAATAGCTTGGCACAGGATAGGACATAATCTTTCCTTAATATCACATTGAAAAATTAATTTGACATACCTGCATAAGATCTAAAAGATTCAGCTTGCCTGTGCTGCAAATAGCAATTCATTTGGAATAAAGAGATTCAAGATAATATAAAATAAATAAAAGCCTGGATTTCAAGTTTATGGGTCTTTAATTCTTCACACTGCTGTTCTTGTTTGACTAGATCCGACATAAGAACAGAGACCTCTTCTTTGTTTTGCCTGCTACGTGCTGCAGTGCCATTTATAATGGTAGCACTCTAGAAATGATAACAGTTTGTAACTTTCATCTGAGTGGCATTGTAGTAGGCTATTTGCTCCCCCACATCAATTTGTGCAATTAATTTGGACCAGTAGTACTCTCATCAAATGTTGTAAACAGCCGGATAGCCTTGCCTACATAATTTTTAGTTTCAAATGTATGTTCATCTCATTTTCATTTTTCAAAAAAGTAACTTGCTCTTAGACTTTTAGAACAGACTAATTTTCAGCAAAAACGCAAACACTTCACATCGTGTTTCATTTCTGAATTTATTTGTGCTTACTGGGCACAGCCTAGCCACAAACAATCACTTTTTATAATTTTTAAAAAATTTATTTCAAGGGGATGTATTATGGATATTTTAGAGTCCCATTGAAATAAAGAGATTTAAACCCTTAACTTTGATTGCTAAACCTAAATGTCTCTAGCACAATTATTACTACATAGATTTCTGTCTTGGAGTGTGCAAAGTATTTCACTATGCTGTTTTAATGTAATGCTTAACTGTCCTGGTAGGGTAGATCAAGTAACGTTACAGAAGGGAAGGGGTGATCAGAGAGTCTTGCCTAAGTCAGTTGAAGTGAATTTCAAACCTGAGAGTTCTGATTTTTAGAACTCTGAATCTTTGCTGTTCTATTACACCGGACCCAAATGTAGGTATACTTATGTGCTATCAATAATTCAGGATCTGTATTTATGTTTCAGCAGCATTTTTGTCATAGATGGGCGAAATCAGAATAAGAATTAGAATAAGATGCCCAGAACCCGAAATAATCCTAAAATGATGGAAATGGGAAGGCCTCTTTTATGGAATGCATGTGTAGTGTAGTGTTCTGTGTAGACTAAGCAAATACCTTATTTTAATTTACGTAGGATGATGAGGAATTTCCAGATTTGGCAGTGGCTGCTGATAAAAAATACAAGCCAGGGACTCCAAAATTCTATTGCTCAACACCGATGACTGGTGAACAGACTCAGGTAAGGATTTTTTGGGCGGGGGAGGAGCTTGGTCTTTCATTTTAAAACATCCACTGGATTTTCATTCATTTGTATTTGCTCTTCTTTTTCCTTTTTTTATATTATTTTTGGCAGTCATTTACCTCTAGCCCTAGCACTTCACAAAGTTTTAAATGAAGTGATCTTTCCAAATCCTATGCTGATCATTTCACTCATAAGAGAAATGTATTTGAAAGTGAGAGAGAAAGGTCTTGTTCTTTAATATTCTGTTACTTTTCAGTGGCTCAGCTCCAAGCTGTTTGACAGAGCACATCTCCCTGTATGAACTGGCCTAGGTTCTGCAATCCTCAGGAGAGGCCCTTCTCTCAGTCCACCACCATCACAAGCATGGTTGGTGGGGACACAAGAGAGAGCCTTTTCTGTGGCTGCCCTCTAGACTGTGGAACTCCCTTCGTAGAGAGACCAGAATGGCCCTCTCCCTGTTGACTTTCCACCAGCAGTTGTGTTCAGACAGATGTTTAGCTTACAGAAACAGAATTATTACCCATTATTTTAGATCTGAGTATGAATTTAAGTTTGCAGATCTTAGAAGCACCACAATAAGAGGCTCATCTGAGAGCAGTTTGCACGTATTTCTCTCTTTTTAATACCTCTGATATTGTATTTATATTATCTCAATAACAAAGGAGCCTAAGCTTGAGCTTCAAGATGTCAGCTTTCAAAATGAATGGGCAACTCCAAAATTAGGAATAACAACTGGAAGAAAAGCAGGAAAACAAGTTACATCTGGTTCAGTAGAAAAAAGGAAAACACAGGTAAAGCAGTCCTTTCCATGTTTTATTGATTTACATGTGACCACCAGTAAAGGCTTTTGAATGAATATGTTCATGTTTTGTGTGTTAGATTAAACATGGGTCTTAGCATTCAAAGGAAGATACCTCAGTACCTTTCTCCCTTTACAGGAGCCATTGAAGAGCAGTGGGAAGAAAAGCCAGATTCCTGTGCAGCTAGATTTGGGGAATATGCTAGCTGCCTTGGAACAAAAGCAGCAGGCAGAAAAAGCAAAACAGTCATCCAAGCCTGTGGTCCTTTCAGGTACAAGTTTCAAAGATGTTTTCCCTGTTTAATGGTTTCAAAAGGCAATACTTGGTGGTTTATTTGGTTGGTTGGTTTTCTTAGCATTTTATATACCTACTTACACAGGCTCAATGTTAAAAGACTCAGTGCAATTCCTGTTGGGAGAAATCAGTACAACTCATGTTAAAGGTCCAGAAAAAACTAAAGAAAACTAATTTGGAATAGTAAAAGGCTTAGATGAAATTTTAAAAGATGTCAACACCTAATAAAGTTGAGTAGAACTCTGTTTTTTGCTATACTTTTTCTAAAACAGTTCTGATATTTATTGTGTAATGGTGTTCCTTCAGTTCTGCTATGTTTTTGTAATTCAGAAGATACCAAGTGTAGTTTCAAAACTCTGCTAGTGAATAATACTTATCAAAATCTGGGAAGTATATTTTGAAAGCTTGAATGTAGAATGAAATCTGTATTATAAAGTAGCACATCATTACTTGTCTGTCATCAAGGATAGTTCAAAATGAAATGAAATAGTTATTTATAAGAAATACATGTTTGATGCCCCTTAGCATATTGGGGCTCCCACGGCAATGCACAACAAATAAAAAGGCTTTAGAAACAAATTAAAACAATATTTTAAAACCAGATTTTTTAAAGTCCAGCAATCGCTAAGAATTGTTTAAGCACCAGAGGTCATATGGACACTTTTTTTTAAGTGACTGTTAAATCTTAAAATGTATATACTGTTTTTTCAATTTATACACATGGGAATTCATTACCTTTGTTTTTCTAAAGTGGTAGGAAAATAATGCATAAGAGTGTTGTACATTTTTCAGGTATTTCCAGAATTAGATTACTATTGCAATCTAGATATTCAGAAGTTGCCGTGAAACCATAAGGAAGAGAGTGAAGTAGCTGTTAAATCAGCAACAGCTTTTGGGGATATTTTTTATGTATTATACAATGCATCCATGATAAAATCACATCAGGCTCTGTTCATAGTTCTTAAATCCAGTTTGGGAAATAGTATCAGTATGACAGGTCTCACTGAAAAATACTGGGAAAGCCAAGTGATTCTCAAATATTATTTCTGTATTATGAGCCTGCAAACTGGTCAGGGCTAAAAGTAGAAGTCCAACAGAGAAATCATTTGGAGTAGAAGAAATTCTAAGAAAACTTTTGTAGTATTACCCAGTAAGGATTTTTTTGAACAAAATGAAACACAATATTTAGTCATCTTACATACTGAATTAATTGTGTAAATCAAAACTAATTATTTTTAATCAAAGAATTTAGATTGTTTAGAGGTACTGCATATATTTGCATTAATGAGATGTTTGGAAAAAAAATAGCCATGTTCAGAGGAAAAAGTTGTTGCTGATTTAAAGTGGAGAATAAGCTAGACAAACCTTTGGACGATATGCTACATCTCAAAATGGAACAGAATGCATTTTATCATAATTTCTGGGATTTGATGTCATTTATAAAGTGAACTTACTGCTAACTCCTGAGCCATATTCCAGTTCTAAATACAGTACGCTTGTGTGGAAACAAATCCAGCATACTGGTGAGATTTTAGACTTAATAGTCATCATTTTGTAACAGATTTGTATTTGTTTCAGTTGGTGGAGCAGTAACATTACCTTCAAAAGAGTCTATGACTGCAACAAAAAACCACCATTTAAACCAAGGGAATTCACCACATAACCCTTTGGACTCCAGTTCCCCTTTGGTCAAGAAGGGAAAACAGAGAGAAGTTCCTAAGGCAAAGAAGCCAACATCACTCAAAAAGGTACACCATCTATAACTATTTACCAAAGTCTAGCATAACTGTTGATTCTTTATCTTACTACTATTTTACAAGTTTTTAATTCCAAGAAAGTTTCTTATGTTTCTTTCTTAAGTGCATAATCAGTTCCTAGATCATTGTTCTTGAATTAAACCACTCGTGGTTTCTTTTTCTTTACTTTTCGATATATGCAAAGTTCTACAAATTGTTACTTTAGGAAATGCATCTTAAAGAACAATGTAATGTAGGAAATCCTGAGGAGAAAAAAGCAGAATTACTTGGGAGTTAAGCCACTCCTAAATGAGAACAGCCCAAAAGAGGTGATATGATAGCCCTGTTTAAATATTTGAAGGGATGTCATATTGAGGAGAGAGCAAGCTTGTTTTCTGCTACTCCAGAGAACAGGACCTGGAACAATGCATGCAAGCTACAGGAAGAGATTCCACCTCAACATTAGGAGGAACTTCCTAACAGTAAGGGCTGTTTGACAGTGGAACACACTCCCTCTGAGTGTAGTGGAGTCTCCTTCCTTAGAGGTCTTTAAACAGAGGCTGGACAGCCATCTGTTGGGTATGCTTTGATTGAGAGTTCCTGCATGGCAGGGGGTTGGACTGGATGGTCCTTGTGGGCTCTTCCAACTCTGTGATTCTATGATTCTATGAAAAACTTTCATGGGTTGAGCAACATTATTTGTATGTGCACCTACCTCAGCACAACGCTAGTAGTTCCTGTAAAAAGCATTAATTGGTCCTCAGAAGTAAGAGGCTGCCATCCATATTATTTGCTTAAGAGGTCTTTTTCTTAAATGGCTCTGGGCCAAGAAGCAATTCACAACTTGCGGTCCTTATCCAAAAGTATACAGTAATTATCCCTAGATAACCAGATGGATGATGTAAATTCCACATTCCTAAAATTTAATCACTTTTTCTGTCCTACTCTATGGAAATTTGTTGTTTTTCTTTAAGATCATTTTGAAGGAGAGAGAACAACGGAAGCAGCAGCATCTCTTAGAAGAGATGGCAGTACCCAAGGATAGTGCTGCTCTTCAGGATACAGAATCTACAGCTGGAAGTCAGGCACATTCGGAAGACACCAAAGCAGGTACAAGAATAACTGTTGCAGACTGCCACTTCTGAGCAAAGTGTTTTAGGAAAAATAGTATTAAAGAGTTATTGCAGAGGTATTTCCTGAGATATGGTTGTCATACTGTGGAATCAGATGTTAAAAATATGTCTTCTCTTAAAACTTTCACGAGGGACATGCTTGAACACACCTCTCTTTAAGTCACATTTGTTGCTCTCTTTGCAAATAAAGTTACCATAGCTGAACGTTTTGTATGCAGGCAAGAAATCAGAGGCAGGGAATGAATGGCTGAACTTTTGTTTTCTCTGCTTGAAAGGTGCATTAATGCTCAATGCCAGCTGTTTGTTTTGCCATTCCAAGACCCAAGCTGGTGTCTAGGTCTAGCTGCATCTGTCACCAAGATGTAGTCCTCTTTTGCATAAGGCAAAGAAGAATCCTGGCCCCAGATGAATTCATTGATTTTCCTTCTCACATGCATCTTAAAGAGTACAGGCTCCCCCCCCCCCCCCCCCATTACACCTTTGTCCAGTTAGCATGTCATGACTTTAAAGGTTGGGTCTGATTGTTCAGTATGAATTGCCATGCGTTTAAATCCTTTAAGATGAAGTAAGTGTTTTTTTACTTGAGAGAGGTTTTGGGTTGCCTGCTAAACAAATACCTCTTTAAGAAAAAAAATGAAAGTTTGAAATGTAAGAGAAATTGCCATTGTACATGGCCCCACTCTTTTCAGTCTTATCTGCCTAGTCTGCAAAAGGGTGCTGAAAAGTTCTTGGCCTGACCAAAAAGGGAATGACCTAGAGCCATGAAACTTACATGCTATACCCCATACTCACCCCGAAGTTCAACACACTTGGCACACTGTTTCTCAAGTTTCTTTAACACTTAACAGTAAATAAATAAATAAAATCTGGTGTCTGATCACTTAAATACTGCTCTGCTGCTGCTGTGACTTGGATGAATAAAAAATTTCCATATTTGAATAATTTGAAATTTTCCTTCTTTTCAAACACTGTTTAAGGTTTGGAAACAGGAAATAATCAGTTGACATGAATAAGGTGGAATACTACTCCTTTGGAATTTCAAAAGAAAATTTCATACTTTTAGTTGGTTCTATCAAAAATTTGAAAAAAAATAATCAGAAATTAGAGCTACAAACTGCCAAATTGGCAATTTAGAATACCAAAAACCAAAACAAACAAAACCCAACCTCTCTTTCAAGTTACATAAAGTATGCCTAGATTTTGGAAGTGGGTTGGGCTGAGAACCTTTTAGCATCCCTTGTATTTATTTGCCTGGTCTGTTTTCATTATTTGCCAAGCCATTTATTTGTTGCAACTTCTTAGGGAGGCTTCTGTGTGCACCTTGTTTTTATTTGTTTATTGCATATATTGATCCATATTGTGCAATTACTGGTTATATATTTTTAGATGTACATTTCTTAGTTTAATGCTGCATGCAACCCATTTATTACTAGAGTAGCTTTCCAGCAATTTTGTATACCATTACATGTGTTTTCGGTTAGAACTGGAAGTCTGACTTATTGTTTGTATTCTACTGCCTGCTTTAAACTTACAAGTAATAAGTATATAGGACTTTGGTTAAAAATATTATTTTCTCTTGATTAATTTGTAAGTATCTAGATGCATAGTATTCTCTCTCTCTCTCTCTCTCTCTCTCTGCTTTTTGGATTGTGTACTACTCACAGGACAGGAAAGAACGTGTAATATATCAAAAAAGTAGCTGCCTTCTGTTATTCCTTCCTTGCCATGGATAACTTCTTCATCTGAGCTTTTAGCTCCAGCAGACTTTCTTGCAAATCTGTGCTTACTGATTATTCTTACTACCATTAATTCATTTTCTTCAGCATACCCATAGTTTAAAACAAAAGCAAAATTTCTTTAATCTTCCATTTCTCTATTTTCGTATCTCCCTGATTGTGCCTGGAAGGGAGACAAGCTAGAATAGAGAGATGGTTATTTGTGCCAGGTTTCAATATGTCCAGGACTACTGCTTCCAAACATCCAGTGGGTGTAGTGATGGAGAATAAAGTTACAGTTGGCCCTCCACATTGCAACTTTGATTTTTGTGGGTTTGATTATTCATGTATTTGATTAATATGTTCTCTCTACAAATCTCTAGGTCCTCCAGCATGACTCTGTTGTCACCTTCTGCCAGAGTCACACTGGAGCACCTAAAGATTCTTGGAGCAACTACTTTTGGCAGATCTAGACCATAGAATTGCCCTGGAGGACCGAAAGATTCCTGGAGACTTGTGTTTTGTTTTTGTTTTTATTATTTATGGTTTTTCTGCTTTCACGGGAGTCCTGTACCCCTTCTCAGCAAATGTGGAGGGTACACTGTACTTTAATGGAGCTCCTGGCAAGCATGGACCTCACATTGGGGTGGTGGCCAACCCTTGCACAGCAGAGGTAATAAAGACCTGTTACAGACAGCCAAAATAAAGCTGCTTCGAGTCACAGTGGAGGTATGGTGTTTCAATGATGCATGCGTCCTAATAGTCCAGAAGACCAAGCCACGCTCCAGCTGGAGCGTGGCTTGGTGTGACTTCTGGACTCTTAGGACGCAGGCATCATTGAAACACCATACCTCCACTGTGACTCGAAGCAGCTTTATTTTGGCTGTCTGTAACAGGCCAAAGTCTAAGAAAGCAGAATCAGGTAGATATTTCGTCAGCTTTTAGAGTCTTTGGGGCCCAGCAAACTGGCTCTTCCTCTGCCTGATTCCCAAGGTGCTGACCATGTTAGAATTTCTATCTCCTTAATGGAATCCACTCAAGGGGATCAAACCCTGGCCCAGTACCTGAGGAAGCTATCTATTTAGTCCAGTTATAACTTCAAATCATTCCCCAAATCAATCACTTTTTAAAAAATGAGGCTCCCCTCTAGAAATATTATACTCTTGTTGCTGAACAGATTGAACAAATTTGAGAAACCAAAGGATTTTACAGTACTATTAGAGAAACAGATGAATGTGGTTAGCTCCCCCCCCCCCCCATTTTGCCAGGCTTCAAAATGTCCAGGACTACTGCTTCCAAACATCCAATGGCTGGAGTGACTGCTGTGAAGAATTGGCAAGATACTTTGCAGGCAAAGTTACTCGGATCCACTCTGGCTTGAGACAGGTCCAGTGGACATAATCTTGTCAGCTGCTTGACCTGTATTATTGAATATGGTTCAGATTGTGCGGCCTGAGGATGTGGCCAGGATTCTTGGAGAGGTGAGGACCACCACACGTTTACTGGATCCTTTCCCCTCTTGCTTCTGAAAGCCGTTAGAGTGGGACTGGCCGAGTGGGTAAAAGGAATGGTGAATGTTTCACTGCAGCAAGGGAAGTTGACATCCTACCTAAAAAAGGCTGTGGTGAAACCAACACCTTTTAAAAAAAGATCTCCATGGATCCCATCAGTCTGAATAATTATTGGCCAGTCCCTAACATTCCATTTTTGGACAAGGTTTTGGAGCTCCAGGGGTTTCTGGACAAGATGGATTATCTAGATCCATTTCAGTCTGGCTTCAGGCCTGGTTATAGGACAGAGGCAGCTTTGGTTGCCTTGTGGATGGCCTGTTCAGAGAACTGGAGAGGGGAGATTATGTCTTTGTTGGTTCTGGCTGGCCTTTCATCAGCTTTCAATACCATTGACCATGATCTTCTGGGCTGCCTCTCTGGGATGGGACTTGGGGGCATTATTATCCTCTGATTCTGGTCCTCCTTTGGGGCAAACTCAGAGGTGGTACTGGGGGACTCTCCTGTTCAACATCCTGGCTATTGGCCTGTAAGGTCCCCCATGCTGTTCCCCATTTTGTCCCCCATGCTGTTCAACTCCTATATGAAATCACTGGTAGAGGTCATCCAGTGTTTGGGGGTTTGATGTCATCAATACAATGCCCAACCAGTTGATGACACCCATCTCTATCTCTCCATCTGATTCTAAGGAAGCTGTCTTAGTACTGTTTACTGTCAGTAATGGGTTGGATGAGGACAAAGAAATTGAAACTTAATCCAAACAAGAGAGAGGTGCTTCTGGTCTGACAAAAAATAAAATAAATGAAATTACACATAAAGCAACCAAAATTTATCTTTGGAAAACAAAAGATTTTTAGTGACCAGATTCATTTTTATTTCCTTTCAATCCAATTCCTGTGGGAAAGGATCTACAGATCTATCCTGGCATGTTGGATCAAAATCTGCATAACTCAGCATAACCCCAAAATAATAAATACATGTCCATTAAGGTTGTGTCCATGTCAGCAGTCTTCTCAACCAGTGTCCCTCTAGCAGAAATCTGTAAGTCTAGATCCAATATCTTTAGCACAATTCTACTGTATGGGTCATTTTTTATCCACAACACTGGCCATTGATAGATAGGTCAGTTGTTGACAATTGCTAGACATCAGTCATGGAGTTTCCTTGCTAGGAAACAGCATGGGTGTCTTCCATTCTGCAGGACCTCTCGGAGAAGGATCATTCAGAGAAA
This sequence comes from Sceloporus undulatus, assembly GCF_019175285.1. NCBI lineage: Eukaryota > Metazoa > Chordata > Lepidosauria > Squamata > Phrynosomatidae > Sceloporus > Sceloporus undulatus. Next base: position 256,372,838 of record NC_056523.1, read on the forward strand.
GGTACTTTGGTACTTACTGTGAATGTTTCTTCCAGAGAAGTCCAAGTAAGACATCCAGCTCCACCCTTGGTGGCTGAACAGAGACCTCTCCTTTTCTTTTGGCACTACAGTATACTGCACTGCCCTTTTCATCTCTCAGAGACGAGGGTTCCTTGCACCTACTCCCCTCTACTCCTCCTCTTGCATGATGCCTTGTGGCCTGAGTTGCTCTTCAGAGTATGAACAAACTTTGGCTGCAGTTGGAGCTGTATGAAGAACCAGGATACAGTATTTTTGTTGATAGGACATCACACATGCTTCCTCTTTTGTTCGGTGATTAGAATACAACCTACTTTTCCCGATGCCTCACTCAGATGTCTTTAGAATAACCCACATAGTAAGTACCGCTCTACCCTTTAAAAAAAGTTCAGAGTGGAACTAGAAAAAACTATTAGCACATAGTCATGCTTTTTTTAGTTCTGTTTATAGATTAGGTGTCCCCCCCCCCATAATTTCTACAAATAAATTTAGAAGTGGGGCTGTTTCAAATATTACTTCTACACAATAGGAGTCTAGGAACAGTGAGATGAAAACTTTCACCTTTATTTCTGAATAGGTACATGGAACGTTAGTTTCACTTTGTTAATGTGACATTTGATTGAAATTGAAATACCAGTAAGTATATAGATATAATAAGAATTTAAAGTTCCTCATCAATTAAAAAAGAACCTCTTTCCTTTTCATTTAGAGAATGCAGAAGATACTTCTATAGATCCTGTAATTCTGGCTGAAGATGATTCACAAGTAGACCTGAAATGTACAGAATATAGTAGTTCCACAGAAAATGCCCTAGTTCCAGCACAGCTGAATTCCAATCTTCCCAAAATTCACAGCCGAAGATTCAGAGAGTAAGTGTATTGGTGATTATCATTCCAGGTCAATATACTGTTCCTGTTGTGGCACTTGGAAGATCTGTGAAGAAGGATTCTTAATAAGCCATACTGAAATAGGTTGAACAAACCTGCAGTTGTTTTTCAAGAACCTAGGTCACCCTTTCACAAATGGCTATTCAGAGCTCTTCACATCCATTGCATTGTTACAGTCCTTACTACAGTTCTGTAAAGTCAATATTACTGTTACCAGGGTTATTTTGCCTAATGTTACAGCTGAGAGCTGATGTTGGAGAAAAGAGGCATGCTTAAGACTAGTTCATAGCAGAGAGAACAGGCAGAGGAGTCTCTGGTATTTACAGTTCTGTCCCACTCCTCTCCACTAGTTTTCTAGTGCTGAAACAAATTTGGAGACTCCAGATGTGAGGAGATGGGCTGAATAAAGAATTAGTTCATTAGTCTATTACATGCTTATTACAGCACTGGGATTCATGTTGCTGCAGAAAGGATGACATTTTTTTTTTTTTTTTTGCACAGAGAGAAGATTTAATGTGAGCACAGTAGCAGAATCCCCTGTAAAAATAAAACCGCTTAAAACGAGTCCTATTGGGTCAGCCCAAAGGCCTATCTAGGCCAATATTCTGTTCACACAGTGGCCAACCTACTGTCTATAGGAAGCTGTCAAGCAGCACATGAGTGCAGCAGCAAGCACTACGTTACTTGGTTTTGCAAAATTGAATACCAGGAATCTGAATAAAACAGATTATGATTAATGTTCACTTTTAGAAGAACTTTTCAGTTCTTCCAATTGATTCTCCAGTATTTTGATTCTCCTATATATAAAACCCTAGATTTAATGTGTTTAGTGTAAAACTTTGTTTTGCAAAGAAAAGCTAGAACAAAATTGTGCACAGCCATTTTCACAGGATACAGGGGAAACAATTTTTTTTGTTTTTTATTTATATACCGCTATTCCAAAGATCATAGCGGTGAACAGCAAGTAAGCTAATTAGCAAGTAAGCTAATTTGCCCTCAACAGTCTGGGTACTCATTTTAGCGACCTCGGAAGGATGCAAGCCCGAGTCGAGCTTGGGCCCTTTTGCTGGTCTTGAACTCGCAACCTTGTGGTTTTGAGTGAATGGCTGCAGTACAGGCATTTAACCACTGCACCACCAGTAGCTGAGTAGCTCTCCTGTCCTTTTATATAATGGAAATGATATTTATCTGCCCCACACTTTTCAATGAGAGGAGTATTGCGTTCCATAATTACCCAGCAATATCTCACTGAGAATGTTGCATTGGTCTGGAAATAAATTTTCACTCTCATTTTTCCGGAATATTTACCAGTGAGGCAGTGGAATTATTTAAGCCAACTGCTGGCATCAGTTTGGCCTTCTGAAACTGACCATGTTGAAACTATGCCTCTTGGAATATTTGGTGAACAGCCTTTTCTCATCTCTTGTTATGCATTTTCTGCACATTCCTGGATAAAGCAATGTATCTCCCTCCTCACCTCGAACAACTGAGAAAGTGTTCACTTGATTTTGATTTGTAGGCGTTCCCAAAGAGATTGGCCACTAAAACTATGCTTGTATGTAGGCTGCAAAACAATAGACTGTTCTGTGTTCTTAACCATATTAATCCAAATTATTTGCAAATCCAGATATGTCATAGCGTCTGGATAGTAGGCAGACTTTTCATCTTTTGCTAGTGTTTTTTGTATATGTATTTTTAAGATTTGACATAGTAAATACTTTAATTTGTTCTGGGCACTAACGTCTGGCTTGATTGTGTGTAATAAATGAGAAAAGAATTAAAGAGAGCAGAATTGAGTATTTGTCATAATACTGAAACTCTTTCCTTCTTCCTTTAGTTACTGCACTCAAGTACTTAGTAAAGAGGTTGACAGCTGTGTAACAGATCTCTTGAAAGAGTTGGTTCGCTTCCAAGACCGCCTATATCAGAAAGACCCTGTCAAGGCCAAGACAAAACGCAGACTTGTTATGGGACTCCGAGAAGTGTTGAAACATTTGAAACTAAAAAAGTTGAAATGTGTCATAATTTCCCCAAACTGTGAAAAAATTCAGTCAAAAGGTGAGGTTTTGTATGAACGATGTGTCTGATTAAAGTAAACAGATATCAAATCCATCATGGTGCAGTGAAGTGGAGGAAAGAGAGTGCCCTACAGTACATGCTACCTGTTAACAGTCCCCCCATCTCTCTACATTTATGTTACCAGCTGCATTCATAGTTGTGGTCATTGTTCCTTTTTTCTGATGGTTTGTTTTTTTATGGTTTTGTCCCAGGTGGATTGGATGAGACTCTGCATCTCATCATTGACACTGCTTGTGAACAGAATATCCCATTTGTTTTTGCTCTCAATCGCAAAGCTCTTGGGCGCTGTTTGAACAAAGCAGTGCCTGTCAGTGTGGTGGGGATTTTCAGCTACGATGGTGCTCAGGTGAGTTGTATTTAATATGCTGTTTCACCTTCTTCTTTAGTATATGTTTGTATGTAAAACTTAAACTTCATCTTAGATAACTAATGATGTAAGGTGTTGATAACTGTTGTCTGTGAGTTCTGCATCATTAAATGTTAGGAAAATCTGTCTTACTCAACTCCCCTCTGCTCATTGTTAGGGATCTTTCAGAATTAAACCATTTAAGTTCTTAAGCTGAATCTTCTAGGGACCTGCACACATCCAGTCCATAGTCTGGCGCAGATATGATAGTGGAACTGTTGAGTTCCTTTCAGAGCTACAGGCACTTCAGTCAACTGAGCCAAACTGCATGTTACCTGCTATGATGCACTTTTGTGTCTTACCCTCCCCCACGTCTAGTCAGTTTGATCGGCTACAAAATCTGCTGGACAGATAGAAGACAACCAGGCAGTTATCTTATTTGAACATCACTTTTCCAGTAACCTCCCCTAAATGCATTCTTAACTGTTTGTTCTACAAGGTGTGTTAATTAAATTCTTTTAGACGTTCAGGTGAGCAAACTGTCTCAATGCCTACATGCATTTTATTCCTCCCATACCTCTGTATTTCTGTACCCAGCAGTAATGGTGCATCTCGGTACATTAGCATCCATCTGCTGTCTTCTATTGGTGCAACATTTGCATCACCTTATCAAGATGCCAACTTCTGTTTGCCATATTGGTCCTGCTGATCTATGCTGTTGTAGTTGATTGCAGGGCTGGTTCACACAAGCAGTGTTTGTTTTCCTCACATAGTCATATACTTGGATATAGATATGTGGAGAAACTCCAATCCTGAATAAGCCTTCTGCATAGGGACAACTATTATTAGTTTTATGGTAACACTTCCCTTTTTCAAGTCGATGTGAGCAATTCCTGATTAATGTCAGTGTTTTATAACCATCACAGCCTGAGCATTACATGTTTATATTGCATGGTTTCAGATAGCCACTGCAAAGTCTAATGTCTAGTATCTTGCAAGGTTTCATCTCTGTCTTTCTGCTTCCTTGTGTTCCTTGTGTCCCCTCATATTATAGTGTAATTTCCACCAACACCAGTGCTTAGGAGGCTATTAATATTGTTGAATTACAATTCCTGTAATAGCCATTGGCTGTACTAGTGGAGCTGATGGAAGTTGCAGTCCAGTATCTAGTTGGCTGCAGGACTGACCAATTCCATAACTAAGCCTTTGTAGCATAAGACAGAAGTATAATATTTAACTGGTAGATCTGAAAAGCTGATGGGGCAATAACTGGTAGATCTGAAAAGCTGATGGGGCAATAACTGATTGTGCAGAACCTAGGACCTGAAAAGCTGGAGAAAGATAGAAAAGTGAAGTAGAGTGTGCACACTGTAGGCAGCTACTGTACCACTAATGCAGCTATTTGGCTAAATGTGAGACATACCCTATTCAGTGGGTGGGATTGATAAATTCTCTTCAACAAGATTTACTTGGAGAATTCCCATCACAGAAAGCCTGTGATTTCTGATTTCAGGTCTGTGTATTCTCAGTAAATAAAAATACAATGAGCCCTTGGTATCCATGGGGGGGATTCATTTTGGTTCCCCCCCCCATGGATATCAAAACCCACAGATGGTCATGTCCCATTGTTCTGAATGGTGGTGCAGGTGCACCACCATTAGGGATAATGGGACTTTGTTGCCCCAGCTGCCCGAAGCCTGTCTTGCCACTCTGACCAAGGGGGCTGCCTCCTCCTCCTCCTCTTTCCTCCTCCTCCTCTTCATCCCTCGCCGCCATGGTTGCCTCTTCCTTTCTCCTCCCTTCTCTTCTCCCCGCCACCGCAGCCACCTTCCTCCTCCCCCTCTTCCTTCCTCCTCCTCTTCCTCACCGCCACCTCCTTCCCTGTCATCCCCCCATGTGGGTTTGCCGTCCGCAGATCCTGGAATCTATGGGTGGCAAGTCTGTGGACACAGAATGTCGACACTCTGAGATGCTACCTTTTGTCCTTTTAGGAGAAATTGCTGAAAGTTTGACTTAATAACATTCCGAGAACCATCTGTCTTTATGTCATAGGACTATTTTCACAAAATGGTGGAACTGACAATGGAAGCAAGACAGGCCTATAAGGAAATGATTTCGGCATTAGAAAGAGAGTCAGCTGAAGAAGAAAATGGAAGTGACTACACACAGTCAAAAACCCCTGATAGTGAGAACAGCCCACTAGAAACTTTTGTGTTGCCTGCTCCACAATCTGAGGAGGATGTCCCAGATTACAGTGAGTTCCAGAGTATTTTTTTAACGTGGACAGATGTCTGTATCAACCGCATTAGAATATTTCAGCTGTAACGATGTCTTGATATGTACCATTTTAATTTGTCAAATATGGTATTCCTAACCTTGGTCACGAAGAAAAGAACAGTCTCTGTTACTCATTACAGTTTGTGCTGCAGAGTACAGCAACTTTGACCATATACACAAAATATGAGTAGCTTCCCCAGAGAGTCTCCTCAGTCATCAAATCACTGTTCAAAGGCCTGTGTTGGAGCTGTTCAAACCTTATTAGAAATCTATAATATCCAGTCATAAAATAAAAAAAAATACATCCCCCTTGACAGTGAATTAGCCAGAACATTTTTGTCTTGTATTGCTCTGTCTCCAACATTCCATTCTTGGAGAAGATCCTTGATTGTATGGTAGCCCTTGGCTGCAGGGGTTGCTGAATGAGATGTCTTATTTCAATTCATTTTAATGTGGCCTTTGGCATGATTCTGGGTCGGAAACAGCTTTGGGTTGATTGGTAGAGAACCAACACTAGGTATCAGGAAATGGAAGTATTTTCCAGTTGGTTTTTGTTAAACCCCTCAATACTAATGAGTGTTATGATAGGTTCTTGCATAGGCTTGGAAGAGAGTAACATCAACTATTCTCCAAGTGCTGATTGAAATTAACTGGCATTTGGAAATAAGCAAACATCTTAAGCATATAGAGTCTCTTTCCTCCCCCATGGTATAAGTGGTTACCTTCTGTTGGTTAAATTATCTTCAGTTTCCAGCATAAGGAAACTAATTGTACCTCCTTAAAGTCAAGTGTTTAGGGATTTCAATGTCTGACAAAGCAGTTCCTTGCTTTCAGGAGGGAGATGCGTGGGGGAATTTTCTTCCAAGGAGAGTACTTCCAAGGCTGGGGGAGGGGATAATAGGTTTCCACCTCCTATGTTATATATCAGATAGCACTAAAACTTGCAGTGGGCCTTGTATTTATATGTCTGAAAAATAAATGCTATTTTTGGTTGTTTTTTTCCCTAGTTAAAATCTGGAAGCAAAAGCTTGAAGAGGAGTATAAACCTTATATGCTGGAGCTGGAAAAACAGTTAACTGCCGAAATGTTGCCCATGGGTTTTGAAGAGCCTCAGTAAATCAAGACTACCTTCTTTGGCCTTATTTGATTTTTTAAAAATATATGGGTGTGGGTGTATTTATAAATATGTAAATACTAAATTATCTAAAACTAATTACCCAGAGGAAAGGGTGTACAGTAAGTTGTCTAAAAGAAAATGACATGATTGTATTTAGCAGATAATTATACTGAATTACTGATTCTGGACCATTCCCCAGCAACTCACTGTGTACTGGACTAAGGGATGAAATGTCTTCAGCTGCATTCCATCAAAGATTTGCTTTGAGAGGCAGAGTAGTTTGTTAACTATTGGAGTGCCAGACAGTTGCTGACTTACTCAAGGCCAAGCATCTAAACAGCCTGCAAGCAGGCTTTCTGAAACTGCAATGCAATGCAGAATTCATAGTTCCTTTCATAAGATTTGATACTTTGAATGTACTAACTTACACTAGGGGGAATACCGTACGTGGAAAGCATGAGATCGTCTGGCAAGCTGCAGGTCTTTTGCTCAGTGTAAACAGAGCCTTCAGATTGCAGAAAATGGCACTGTTTCATATTCTTCCACTGATAGAGTTGGATTCTTAAAAATAATTGCACACATCTTTTTCTGCCTACTTTACTCATAGAAATAGTTGTGTCTGTCTCCATGTTCATCTTCAACTCCCAGCATGTCCAGTAGTCAAAGATAAGTGGTGTAGTACAAGGTGAGGCCTTTCAATAGGTGGTATTCAACCTACACAAATTGAGGAGTGGGTGGAAGAACATGGGACCTTCTTGTACTTATGTCCAAATCTAATTCTACTAATATATAACTCACTACTTACATATTGGTAGAATTAAATTTGGACATAAATACAAGCTCTGAATAGTAATGCCACATTAGTTAGTGCTGGAGGTAGAGTGTAGCTACTCCAGGGTAGCTTGAAGTGTGGATTAAGAATGAGTCAAGTTAACTGTTTGTAAAACAGCCTGGGAGCCTCTTAGCTAAAAAGCAAAGTATAAATGATTTGAAGAAGTTACATTAAAAGCAAGCCTTTTTCAAACATCAAGCAGAAGGTTTGTGTCAGGTATCATCCCAACTAATGTAAACCAGTGGCCAGCTGTTCATTAAAACTGATGGTTGGTGTTCACAGAAGTAAAAGGCTGGGGCACTTTAGTGTACACTGACTTCTCTTTTACAAGTATAATTTAAATCCTTTGAGCAGTTGTTGAAAGCAGTCCCTATCCCTTCTAAAAAGCAACCAACAATCACTACAAAAGGAAAAATAAGGAAAAAAATTAGATATCTTATGGTGTAATTTTAGATATTATTCATATATCATCGTAAATGACCCAGTTAAATTGAGATTACTGTGCCCTTTGACCAAAAATGCTCCACTTTGGCATAATAGCATTTCTGACCCCTAGTTAACTTGGAAAGGATATGAAGAGTCAACATTGGTCTGGTTTATCATCAAAGCTTTTTGTCAGAGTAGGAGGTCTGATTAAAGCCAGGGGTACCAAATGTTGTGTGGGAGTTTGGCACTCATCTGTTCAGCTGCTCACAGCTTAGCCTTAGCCAGGGCAACTGGGAGAACTGCTGTCATTTGTTGACCGGTTTGTACTGTGTCTTCCCAAACTAGTTCTGTGTCTTCAGTGAATTGGATTTATTTGACAGGTACGAAACAAAGCTGTTTGCAGGACCCTTGCTGTGCCAAAAGATCTTTGCACTAAAATCATAGAAATGCTTTCATTGGAAGTATAGCGGACCCTTAATTTCAGAGAGAGAGAAAAAGCTTTTTGCTTATGTTATATCATGTATGCTGTATGGAAGTTCCAGATTTTCAAAATTTAAACTTTGCATTCCAGCCATTCTTGTGATTCAGTAATTCTGGAACATTTCTCATCAACATAAATTTATCAGGTGCTGGTTACCCTTTTCCTAGATTGGTTTTGCTTTTACATATGAGTTAAAGCTAGAATATCCACTTTCATCCACGAAGTACCAACTGAAGGGACTGCATGTATTGCTGATCGTAGTATAGAAGGTGCAGAAAATCTGTATAAAGGTTCTGTACAATCTGTGTCTTCTTTTGACCTTAAGTTCGCCACGTTGAAAAGCCTGTGTTCTTTGTTCAGCAATGATGGTACAATAATATGTGTCAGCTGAGTGGTATTCTGTATCCCCAATATGATAACTCTGTACCCAAATACTTCAGTGTCATATTACAACACGATCAAGTAAGGTACTCTAGGAACTTGTTTTGCCAGTTAATCAATATGTTACTCAAGAGCACTGACCCAGCTTAACAGAATATCGTCACAGTACTGGTTCTGATTATTGCCTTTTCGGTCAGCAATAGTGTGTCTTGGTGGAATTAATTGTCTCCAGTTTTCATATATGCTTTTGAAAAAATGGTTTGTCGAATAAGACATGTGCTCCAGAGGTAAAGAACTGTTAGTGTTTAGTATGAGTCAGTACATCCTCTACTTCAAGAATAGCAATAATTTAAGCAAGATAATTTTACAGGCAGAAAAAGAGAAGCATATTGACTGGGGAATGTCTAGCCCTGACATAACTATTTTGCTGCCTTTGCAGATTCACTCATATAGCACTGTATTTTTATTCCTGTCTATTTGCAGCAGGCAGAGTGAGTTAACACCATGAGAATCCAGGATGCCTGCCATCTGCTCTATAACAGTTCTGTGGATTCTGACCCCATTTTCACTGGACAAGCTATTGTGTTGTTAAATCAAGAAAATCAAAAAGTAAAGCAAATCCTTTTCCGTTTTGTACTAATCAGTTGATGAATTTATTTAGCTCTATGGCTGTACTCTAGTAATTTATACAAAGACAATCAAAGCTGTTCATCCATCATGAACTTGTTCAAGAAGAGTAGAATAGGGGGCCTAAACTTTTTCAAACAGGTCTGCCATACCCCTAGTACCACATAATGACTTTTCCAGGACTCCCTGTTGATATATCAAAATCTGAAAATGCTCAAGTCCCATTTTATACAGTGACATAGTAAAATGGTGTCCCTTATATAAAACGGCAAAATCAAGGTTCACTTTTTTTCAAAAAAAGATCTGACTTCTTCAAGTTGTGGATGATTGACTCTGTGGGTGGTTGAATCCGTGGATACACAGGGCTGATCGTACAGTACATTTCCACTATTTGCATGCTCTGGTTTGCATCTTTTTATATCTTTTAGATCTTCTATAAAACTCCAGTGTTTTAGAATGGAAGCTAGTTGACCAAACCTTTTGAGATTTCAGGATGACTCTAATGCAGCTATGAAACCTCTCCTGCCAAAATGGCTTCCTTATTAGAAACAGCAACTCATTCAAAGCTTCATTTACTTCAAGATATATTGTAGAAACTAACAGACGTAGGTTTCTTTCAGTCTCTCTTTCACTGCTTAGAAGTAACCATTCAGTACAGGCTTTTAATAAATGTAGTCAGTGATGCAATTAATTCCATGCACTGTATAACAGGCCAAACACTCATCAGTTAGTCTCTTATAACAGGCTAAGCCTGAAGTTGGTGTTCATGGCATTTATAAACATCAGATGAACTGGCAATATAAACCTTTTAGTAGTCATTCTTCCCCTCCCCCTCACAATAGTAAAAATTGAAAAGAATAGCAATGTTTGAATACATTGTTCAGTTTCATTGGCAAAGGAGCAGTATTTTTCAAAGCAGTGATAAGAATGTTTTCAGCTGCCAACTTCACCCAAGTCCTCTGATCAGAGTGTTGTTGAATAGCTGCAGTGCAATCTTTTTTGTATGTGACAAGCTATATTTCAGAAATTTTCCAGGCCTTTTCAGCCACTATTTCTTGATTTTCCTTTCTTGTTGCAGCTTTCCTATAGAAAGACAAACCAGAAAAGACATTTTTATTTCCCTGTATCAGTAGCCTATGCTCAGCCTGACTTTCCATAACTCACTGATTATTAATTTAAAAAGCAAAAGGGTTTGCACAGTCTCCTGAAACTTGCATTAGGGAAATATACTGACATCTGATGTGCCACAACAAGTGACAATTAGTTATAGTTTGCTCACAAGGGAAGGGAGTGGGATAGATTTATTTTTCTGCTGTAATGTAAAGTAATGGTTTTACAATGAGCGCTGTCTCATTGTAACTTTACGTTTCCAAAAAGCTGTGGGAGAAAATGGAGCTTCCAATGGCATGCATTCTAAAATGAAACTGACCTGATCAGACTCTGCCATGGGCCTTTCGGTTAGCACTAGATGCATGCTAAAATAAGCAGCCCAAGAGAAGGCTTATATTATGAACTGGCAGGCTTGCCTTCAGGAAAACACCCTGAAAGGTTTGCCTTAGGGTTGCCAATAAGTGCACACAACAACAAAACATGAGGCGAAGCATTCCCCATCCACCTATCCAGCAAGCTGTACCAGTGTATGTCAAGTGGCCAGAACTCAGAAGCCAACTGCTTTATTTGCAGGCAGTTTTGGATGCTTTCAGCTAGTTTTGGGGCCAGCAATTAGCCTGATTTGTTTCAAAGGACATCTGGGGGGCTCTGTCACACTTAGGGGTTCCAAGGGCTGCTTGCAACCAGTAGGTTACAAGTTGTCCATCCCTGACTTAGATTAACTGTTTTGCATCAAGCACAACAGTAGCTTAATGTTTCTCCACAGTATTTATATATCCTGAAACATTTTAAGGAACTTGGGGGTTGGACAAAAACTTTTTCCTGCCAAAACTTCATGAAAGTTTCACAAAAACACACACAAATTCCTTCATATAATCTCCCAAAACATTTGGATTGTGTCAAAAGCAGGCATAAACTGCAAAACTCTCACCTCTATTATTTTCCCCCAAAGCCATTTTTTTCATCTGGGAAATGAATAATGCTGAATATTCTTTTCATCCTACCCTTTAGTGAGAGTGGTCTTTGACTATGCTGGCTAGAGAATTTGGGGAGTTGTAGTCTAGTGACATCTCCAGTGTCTGAGTGCATGAGATTGGAGTTTGTGACCAGATATGGGAGACTGAAATTTACTCTGGTATAGGTCAGCCAATGGCAACAGTGGTGATTGACAAGCCCAGAACATCCCAGATCTCTTGTGATGAATTTGTGGGGCAGTGTAACCTTTTAGCTTAAGAGCTTGCATTGCAACAGTTTGGTCGACATGAACTGCCTCTTCAGGCAGCTGTCCAAAAAGGGAGCTGCCTGGATTCTCCTAATGGAACAAAAGAGATGGTTGCACATACGCTTGTGCCATGTCACCTACCCAGGTCTTTTTCCAGCTCTCCATCATTTTGTCATGTTCAGTGACAACACTTCTCCAGCTAGCTAATTCTCTTGACCAGCTTTCCTGATAGTTACTACCTGGAAATAATAAGCAGCAGGAATATTATCAAATATGGAATGTTCAACCAATATCTTTCTTTTAAAAATAATCTTTTATTTTGAGAACTGACTCTTCTGCCCTCTGCTGAGGTTAAACTTAAGATTCAGTAGCAAACAGAGGGGGAAAAATAAGAATTTACTTGAGAAATTTGCCACATGCACACAGATGCAGCCCCTTCTTGTATGATTTCTAAACCTTTTGGAGATGATTTACACAGGAAAAAAAGGAACAGGAACATTAGGACCAAAGCTAACGTTAAAGAGGGCAGGTGTTCTAGAAATTACAGTCCAATTTTTTTTTAATTAAGACTGATAATACTTTCAGATGTTCACAGCTGCATCATGTGCAATTGTCTGGTTCAGAATTTTTCCATATTTTCCATGTTTGAACTGCAATTGCCATTTTTTCTTCCAGTTTTCCTTTACTCAGCATCTATTTGCCCTTCTACTTTAACCACAGTTGATAATTTTTGCATGGACATGAATGTGTTTGTGTCAACACGAATCAACATTTTTACTATTGGTCATCTGTACCTTCCCAAACAACACCCCTTTTTATGATCAAAGAACAGCTAAACCAGCAAACGAGATTTTCTTTGTGTGGTATTCCTATTCTGCATTGGAAAAAAGGCAACATAGCATTATGCCTCTACCTTCAACAGTGATGTAAGATGTAGAAGTTTTGTTTCCAGATTTTGAGACCACCAGGCAGCAGTATTCTGAATCTTGAGTGATAGCATCTTTCACCCAGCTTAGAATATGTTGTCGTCCATCAGACAGTACATAGCTCTGCTCATTTACACAAGCTTCCATTTTCTGCCCATTCTTTTTCCATACAAAATGTGCATCTCGGGGCCCTGTGGGGAAAAGAACATGGCCAATGAATGATATTAAATGCAGAATTATATTACAAAGTCTCTTTAAAGCAGGGGAGAGGATATGTTGGGCCACAACTCCCACCAGCTCTCAGCAGCAGAGGGGTGCAAGTAGTTCATCTTCAACACCTTTGGAATTCATGCATGTGAAATTAAAGGTTGCTGGGAAGTGGAAGAAGAATAAATACATCCACAAAGGAAGCTGTTGGATCAGGTCCATTGCTTTACAGTTCCAAAGGCAACACAGTCTCAATATTTTTTCCAAGCGTCAGTGCACTTGGAAGCCAGTCAAGAAATATAATTCACACAGTTCGCTCTCCAAACAGGCGACCCAAAAGAAACAATCTGTTCTGATACAGCCAGCAGATAACTCCAGCAACCTGTAGCTTCCCAAGCAGTGTCATCCGGATGGGCGACAGTGAGGTGTGACTGAACAAATGTTAGCTGTGCTGCTTTGCTCTTTTCCCATGAAAGCATCAGGCAAGATCCAGGAAGTTGGGTTTCCACTCCATCCTCTTTGAGCACAAAGTATGGACTGAACAGCAACCAAAAACTGGGAGGTGGGAGAATCTCAGTTGACGATTTGCTTGATTGAACTTCCCTTGTGAACTTTTTGGGAAGATATTTTTTTAACAAAATAAAAGGCATATTTTATTTTGTATATATTTTTTAAATTCATGCCATTTCTTTTTTGAGTGTGAATATCTACTATATCCTTCCTTTGATCCATTGGTGCCTGAAGGGATGGGTATGGATTACAGTTTGTTTTTAAAATATTGATTCTACTGACTTTGAGCCATTAAAATTCCCTGCATTCCTTGCAGCGGCTTTTTGTTCACCCCAAATGAAGAAGCCAATCAACCTGTGTATTTGGTTTTTTTCCTTGAATGTTGAACCTGCTTCTGTCCATTGGTTTGAGAAGGGAAAGCAAGTTTCTAAATCATAGCAGCTAAATTTAAAAAAAAAATACTCCATTTACATTCCCGATGGCACAAATCTTTCCATGTTGCTTATTTCAAAATTTTCAGTGGTTTAATGGAGCTATGATTCTCTCTTCAGCAGAAACACACGCCCTCTCTATGGCAAAACAGAATTATTACAAATCATTGATCTCTGCCAATGAGAGGCGCCCGCAGCGTTTGTTCTCCACCTTCAACACTTTACTTAAACCTCCCTCTCCTCCTGTCTCTTCATCATTCTCTCCCAATGACTTTGCTAACTATTTCATCTCTAAGATTACCACTATTCGCTCTGAGATAGTCCCTCCTGATTCTTCTTCTGCTCTTAATCTTCTATCGCCTTCGCCTAACAAATTTTCTGTCTTTCCGCCTGCCTCTTTGGATGAACTCTCTACACTTCTGAACTCTTCCAAACCTGCTACCTGTCCTCTTGATCCTATTCCTACTCGTCTTCTAATCTCTATAGCTCCCTCCTTTCTGCCCTCGCTCCTCCATATCTTCAATCTCTCTCTCTCTACAGGCTCCTTCCCCTCGGACTTCAAACATGCTCTCATTTCCCCAATTCTGAAAAAACCTTCTCTTGACCCCTCCTCTTTGTCTAGCTATCGTCCGATTTCTCTTCTCCCCTTTCTTTCTAAGGTTTTGGAACGGGTTGTCTATTCGCGCTGTCTTGAGTTTCTTGAAGCCAATTCCATCCTTGATCCCTTTCAGTCTGGTTTCCGCCCAAGGCATTCTACAGAGACAGCTCTCACTAAGATCTCGAATGACCTTTTACAGGCCAAGGCTAATGGCCTTTACTCTGTTCTCATTCTTCTCGATCTGTCTGCAGCCTTTGACACTGTTGATCACTGTCTTCTAGTTGACATACTCTCTGACCTTGGGTTCTCAGACTCTGTTCTCGACTGGTTTAGATCTTACTTGTCTGGCAGATCTTTTGCAGTAGTTGCAGGGGGTCAGACTTCTTCTCCTGTTCCCTTATCTGTTGGAGTTCCCCAGGGCTCTGTTCTGGGTCCCCTTCTGTTTTCTCTCTACACACTGTCCTTAGGAAAACTCATCAGCTCTTTTGGTTTTTCCTACCATCTGTATGCCGATGACACCCAGCTGTATCTTTCTGCCCCTGACCTTTCTCCAAGGCTTGAACAGCAAGTCTCATCTTGCCTTACAGCTGTCTCACAGTGGATGCGCCATCGGCATTTGAAGCTCAACATGTCCAAGACGGAGCTTCTTGTCTTTCCTCCTAAGCCCAACCTTCAACACTCCTTTTCTGTCTCTGTGGACAACATTTCCATTCAACCAGTCCAGCAAGCCCGCAGTCTTGGCTTTATCTTTGACTCTTCTCTGTCGTGTATCCCTCAGATCCAGACCACAGCCAAGGCTTGTAGATTCTTTTTGTACAATATTGCCAAAATCCGACCATATCTCTCCGCCTCTACTGCCAAGATCCTGGTCCATGCCCTAGTGATCTCACGACTTGATTACTGTAATGTCCTCCTGGCTGGGCTTCCTTTTTCTCACCTCCGTCCTTTAATCTCTGTCCAGCATTCAGCTGCACGCATTATCACTTCCACCCACCGCTCTGACCACATCTCTCCTGTGTTGGCATCCCTTCACTGGCTCCCTCTCCCTTTCCGCATTCAGTATAAGCTCCTGCTGTCGACATTCAAAGCCCTCCATGGACTGGCCCCTCCTTACTTATCAGACCTTCTTTCTCCTCACCTTCCCACCAGGGCCCTCCGTTCTGGTAGTCAAGGGTTCCTGTCTCAGCCCAGGATTTCCTCTGCCCCAACTAGGATTCGCCCCTTTTTACTTGCTGCCCCTCACTCCTGGAACCTTCTTCCTCCACAAGCAAGAGCCATCACTTCATTAACCAGCTTCAAAACGGAGTTGAAAACCATCCTATTCAGAGAAGCCTTCCCAGGCATCGCATAATTATCGCTTACTATCTGATGTTCTGTTGTTGGCTGTTTATCGATCCATTTCCTGTATTGCTATGTACTGTATATGCATTATCCTACTTGTGAGTATGTATTTTCCCTGGATAATGATTAACCTTCCATTTTGAAGCCATGCCCTCCCTTCAGTCCATCTGCCTTGGTCCAGGCCTCGGAGGTTGAGAGGAACTGCTGGACCTCTTACCCTTTCCCGTCACCACTCCCTTCTCCTTCTGTGTTATGTCTTTTTAGATTGTAAGCCTGAGGGCAGGGAACCGTCTAACTAAAAGGATTGCATGTACAGCGCTGTGTAAATTTACAGCGCTTCATAAATAAAGGTTAATAATAATAATAATAAAAACAGGGACTAAGCCCATTCTGTCCTTTTTAAACCCCACAGTGTTCAGTGCTGTAGAAGTCCTGTTCTGTTGCAGATCAGCACATGGGCCCCAAGGGAGGGGAAAAAACACTCACTTCTCTGATGTAGATGTCCTGCTGGGGGCAGAGGAAAAGAAATTCCAGGGGGGGATGTGATACATCCTGGGCAGACCAGGAGAATCTTTGGGTCCAAAGGATCCCCTCACAGGTTCACAGTAAGACAGGAGAACTAAACCAGTTCTTGAGCTGCCACAGTAATTTTCCTTCCCACTGGTATCAATGGGAGGAGTGACTGAGGAAGGGGAAGATACTGATGATAGACATGGAGAGTACAGATATTATTATGGTTAGGAGAAGAGGAGAAAAAGAAGAAAACGATCCCCCATGCTTAAGGCAAGGCCCTGGGTGTCATAAGCAAACATGGGGCTTCCTCTCTTGCAGATTCTCCACATTCGCTGACTTCTCTTTTAAGACTGTACTTCTTTGGACTTTTCTCTGGGAGTGAGGCTGCTGCCGCACTGCAGAATTAATGCAGTTTGATACCATTTTAACTGTCTGGGACTCTGGGATTTGTAGTTTGTTGTGGCATCAGAGCTCTCTGACAGAGAAAGCTAAATATTGTACAAAACTACCAATCCCAGAATTCCATAGTATTGACCCATAGCAGTGTCAAACTGCATTAATTCTGCAGTGCAGATGCAGCCTAAGACTCTTTGAGCACTGTGGGACTGAACTTGTGAACACACAAAGAAGATATGGAAGACTTAATCTAATCCAACCTTTTCTTCTACAACCAGGCCAACAGCTGCCTTCTGGGAAGTAGGGCACAAAGGCAACAACTGTCCCCCAATGTTGGTCCCTAGCAGTTGGCACTCTGCATGCGATCTCTTGAATGTGAGGATCTCATATAGGGTTGTTTTTACTTGGGCATATTTCAGCTACATTGCCTTGCAAAGTACTGTTTGCATCTGTTTTTAAGTAGGTAAAATATAAAGGATTTGTGCAGGAGGGGGGAGGAGGCACCTGAATTTTGTGCTTTTAGCAGTGGTTTGAGCTGATAGTTAAAGATGGCCAGCTTGAGTATAACTATCATGTATCTGAAGCAAAGCACTCATAAAGAACCACTTGCCATAAGATGCTGTTATTAGGAGCAATTCCCCATATATTTAGGACTTGTTAAATTGTAACACATACTAAATTGACAATCCCATTGAACTCTGAGGATTGCTGTGGTCTCTATACTTCCCCAAGGTAGACTCAAAACATTTTTAGATACTTACTTCCATACATATCCACTCCGTACGGATGCTTGTAGGATAAAAAAAAACCCAAAAAGTTACAGAAGGCAGGAATCAAAATACACATAAATGGATGAGCATACTTGTAGAAATAAGTCAAAAGAAACAGACTTGGAGGAATACTTGGAGCAGCAGGTTCCATGTCAGTGGTTTTAGCCTGGATTTTACAGGAGCCATGTAAAATACTGAACCCATTTTGGACAAAGGGTTCAGGACCTTGGATGATCACTCCTTTCAAATCGAGGCTAAAAATTGGAGTGGATTTTCTGTTCTAATGACATGGAAGCCACCAACCATGGTTGTCTTATAGACCATCTAGTTCAACTCCCTTTTTACTGCAAGAAATACAGAATTTGAGTATGCCCAACAGATGTGTGTCCAGCCTCTGCTTAAACACCTCCAGTGAGAGGTGAGCATCCTATTCCTTTAGGTGACTGGTTCCATGGTCGACTTGTTTTTTTCCATCAATAATTCTCTCCCAATTTTCTAATTAAGCTTGCCTTATCTTCAGGGGGGAAAATCCTGAACACATCCATCATTTTCTGAAGTACATGTGTACCCTTTTATAGCCAGATCCGGACCGCGGCAACCGCATGCTGTGGCCTCAATCTGGCCTTTGCAGGGCACAAAAAAGAGCATCAAAGGCAGCTCCTTTTTGCATTCTGCAAATGGTGCGATAGTTGTGGCACTACGGCTTTACAGCGCTCCTTTGGTGTTGCGTTGTGTGGATATAGCGCCAGAGGATGCTATGCCCCAACTCCGCCCCCAACCTGGCCAAAGATGCTGGTGTGCACAGTCCCTTGGAGTAGCTACCAGTTCTAAGCAGTTTCCAGGTAGCACTTAACTTTCCATCAAGCAGCTCATAAGAACTGCATGCACTTCTAAATTCTCATTCAGCAAATCCATTCTTGCTGCATCCGCACTGCAGAAATAATACAATTTGACACCACTTTAACTGCCATGACTCAATGCTATGGAATTCGGGAACTCTGCTGCAGTTCTGGGAACTCTGTCAGTGGTGCTGCAACAGACTATAGTTCCCAGAATTCCATAGCATTGAGCCATGGCAGTTAAAGTGCTGTCAAATTGTATTATTTCTGCAGTGATGATGCAGCCTCTTTTCGATTTAGACTGGTGCTTGGAAAGATTTTTGAACCGCAGCACTCGGAATCCTCATCTGCATGGCTGTGGCTGTGCTGGCTGGAGGATTCTGGGAGGTGTGATCCACAAAAAGAAACTTTCCCACTCTGTTTACAAAAGGGAACAACATATTAAATCATGCTACCCTGAAGAAATGATGCTATGAGTGTAGTTTTCTTTTGTAAACTCAAACTATAAGGAAGTAACTTATCTTCATAAAAGAAAACCTCAGCCGGGTAGGCAACACTGAATCACTTAACAAGGGTTTGCAAGCCAGAATAATCATGATGCAGCTATACCATCTTTCAATTTAATTTACTTCCTGTCCTATTTCTGGAGCTAATCTGGTTTCAATTTAGATGAAGTCTTCCTGAAGGTCACTGAAAATAAGATTATCAAGGATGGAAATCAAGCTGAGAGATGTGAGCAGCAGCAAGGTAGGAGGGCAAGGTAAATTGCCAGGAAGAACAAAGAGCTCAGAGTTGCGTCTGAGTCCCGGAAGCCACACTTTGGTATATATTCAGTGACATTGACTTTGATCACCGCTAGGCCAGCATATAGAATGAAGGTGCTTCAGATCAGAATGAAAATTGATTTGGAACCAATTTGATGAAAATAGCTCAACTTCTTTACCCAACCCAGTTTATCAAGGGGAATACTTCTATCTATGCAGCATAAATGTCTTTTTCCCCTAAGAGAAAAGGATCTGGGGAGAATGACATCAGGAAAAATGAATCCAAAACACATGTCTGACACTAGTCAAATTTCACCACAGGAAAATGAAAGCCATATCTGCAGTAATGTGTATTCCAGGGGTAGGAATCATGTGGTCCTCCAGAAGTTGGACTGCAACTCACCAACACTTCTTGCTATTAGCTGTGCTAGCTAGGGTTGATGGGAGTTGCAATCTAGCAACATTGGGAGGACTGTGTGATTCCCCCAGCTTTGTTTTGTGAACTGACTAAACTGGGACCAACAAGAATTCTGTAATTATGTAGGTTTGAATACCCAGTTATAGTCATTTGCTATGGATTATTCCAGCCTGAGCAGGAGGAGAAGGCCACACTCCTGCATGGTGCAACAGAGCAGAGGGCGTTTTCAGGCAGAATTATGTTAAACTGAGCCATTTATCATACCCAGACCTACTCTACAGCACCTGAAGCACTCCTCATGTTCATTCTGTGGCCAGTAGACAGTAGGGTTGGGTGGGGGAAGAATCTCAGAAGCTTCTGGCTATGTCCCTATAGCAAAATCTGGAACAATTACATCATCTGCAAAGATCCTCCAGAGGTTTCAGCAGTTGAGGCAATCATTTCACATCTGACTATGGAGATATAGCCAGATGCTTCTATGATTCCCCACCCCCCTTCTACTAAGAGTAACCATGGGAAGGTGCTGTATACCGTAGTAGGTTGGGGGGGGGTGCTTTGGTCATTGCAGAGGGAGGAAGATAATACCAACCTCCATGTGTGTGTGTGTGTGTGTGTGTGTGTGTATAAAGATTAACATATGCATAAGGTTAAACTATGGTGGTTTACAGACCGCCAAATAGTACGTATACAATACGTACTAGGGTTAGGAAGGGGCGGTGCTTCCGCACCCCC